>NW_020954565.1:2935952-3125699 GCF_900497805.2 Vombatus ursinus | reverse complement strand
TCTTTCTTTCTTTCTTTCTTTCTTTCTTTCTTTCTTTCTTTCTTTCTTTCTTTCTTTCTTTCTTTCTTTCTCTGTTTTACTTGACACTTTCTATAATCTCTGATACTATTAGATTTCTGGGGGGACACTTGTATCAGCTTCTTATTTTAAGAATTTAAACCTTTCACCTCTAGTCTCTTATGATCACCCATTTGCATTTATCTTTTTATATTTCTCTTTACACCTGTTTTCATTTCAAAGTTTCTACTTAGCTCAGGTCTTTTAATCAGAAGAACTTGGAAGTGTTCTGTGTCAATTTCTTCTCCTTTAGGATTATACTCAATTTTGCTGAGTAAGTTATTTTTTCTTGTAAGCTATTTTTGTTTTTAAGAATATTAGGTTCCAAGCTCTTTGCTCTTTGATATGGCGGTGCTAAATCTTGTGTGACCATGGTTATATTTTCTCATTACTTGAATTCTTGTTCTGGCTACTTGCAGTATTTTTTCCTTGACCTGGAATTCTCTGAGTTTCTCTCATGAAGTGACCAGTGAATTTTCTTTCTATTTTAATCTTGCCCTCCTTTTTCACATATCTGATTCATGATTCCCTTTTATAATACCCCTGACAAGTAGTCATCCAGTCTCTGTAGACTTTTTAATAATGAAGAACTCACCACTACACAAGACAACCATTCAGTTTTTTTTAAATGACAACTCTTTCTCCTATTCTTTATATTAATCCAGAACCTTCCTCCTCAAAACTTCCAGCCACTGCTCTCAGTTCTACCTTCTGTAAACAAGCAGAGTCAGTCAGTAAGTCAGCTAGTATTTGCTAAGTGCCTAATATCTGGCAGATACTATGTTGTTCTAGGGATAAAAATAAAGGCAAAAACATTTCCGTTCTCAAGGAGTTCACAGTCTGATGGAGGATACACCATTTAAACAGCTATGTACAAACAAGACATATACAGGATAAATTGGGGATAAGCTCAAAGAAAAGTCTCTACTTTAAGGAAGACTGGGAAAATCTTCTTGCAGAAGGTGATATTTTAGCTGAGACTTGAAGAAAGTCAGGACATTAGTTGGTAAAGAAGAGCAGGGAAAGAATTTCATGTATAGGGTATAGCCAGTGAATGTGCTCTGATTTAGGAAAAAGAATGTCTTATTCAAGGAATAGTAAGGAGAGCAGAATCAGTGGACTGCAGAATATATGGAAGGGAGTAAGGTATAAGAAGCCTGACAAAGTAAAAAGTGGCCAGGTTATGGAAGGCTTTAAAAGTCAGGGGATTTTGGATAGGATCCTGGAGGTAATAGATAGTCATCAGAGAATGTTGAAGGGGGATGAGTCGGTGGGTGATATGGTTAGACCTGCATTGCATTTTAGGAAGATCAAATTGACAACTGAGTGGAGGATGGACTTGAGTGTGGATAGACTTGTGGCAAGGAGATCAATGAGAAGGCAATTGAAATCAAAAGTCTAGCCATGTAACTTAAAGTGTAATTTTCTTGCTTTTTTGCCTTTTTTTTGCAACATGGCTAATGCGGAAATATGTTTTGCATGATTTTACTGATTTAATTGACATAATTTTGCTTGCCTTCTCAGTGAGTGGGGGAGAGAATTTGGAACTCAAACTTTGAAAAGAAAGGTGTTAAAAAACAATTTTTTTAAAAGAAAAGATCATTAGATTTGAAAATTGAGAAACCATTATTAACTTTGGAGAAAGCAGTTTTGTTTGAATGTTGAGGTTGGAAGTCAGACTACAGAGTTATGAAGGAAGTGAGTAGAAAGGAAGTAGAGGCATCTTTTGTAAATAATCTCTCCAAGGTATTTAGCTATGAAAGGAAGGAGAGATATAGGGCAATAGTTGAAGGGATGGAGAGATCAAATGAGGATATTTTTGAGGAAAAGAGAGATGTGGGCATGTTTGTAGGCAGTAGGGAAGCAGACATTAAACAAGGAGAGATTGAAAATAAGTGAGAATGGGGAGGAGAAGGCTCAATCTGCTGGAGAATATGGTATGGAATGGGATTATATATGCTTGTAAAAGGGTGTCCCCTGGTTACAAGAAGGGCCACCTCTTGTGAGATGGGGTGAAGGTAGAGATAATGGCAGAAGGCATCTGGCAGATATCAGATGAGAGAAGGGGAGCAAATAAAGCTATCAATAAATGGCCTCGATTCTTTTTTCAGTCAAATGTGAGGCAAGATTTTCAGTTGAGAGAATGGGACAGCGGGGTAGGGGTAGTGAAGCCATGAAAGCTTGAGTAGGGATGAAAAACTTTAAAAGAGCTGTGTAATTTTAACCTTTTTACATGACAGCCCTTCAGATATTTAAAGGCCATTTACATGTCAACCTTCTGCCCCCAAATATTCTGTTCTTCTAGCTAAATAGCTCTAGTTAATTTGATCATAGGATCATCAGTCTAGACTTGAAAAGGACTTATGAGGTCATCTTATCCAAACCCTTTCATTTTACAGATGAGGAAGCTAAGGCCTAGAGAAGTTCGGTGACTTTTCTAAGGACATACAGGTAGTAAATGGCAGTCATAATTTGAATTTAGGACCCGTGACTGTAAGTTGAATGCTCTTTCCAAAGCACTACACTGCCTTTCCAGGTGACATGGTTTCTAACTTCCTTTGCCCTGTGAATAAGATTCTTCATTCTTTTCTTCTAACTCAGGAACTAGGAAGAATCAGCCCTGTTAATGAATATTGTAAAGTGGAAAGCATCAAGTGCTAAGTAGTGGTGGGAACTACAATAATTACACTGATTAGAGCTTTTTTGGGGGGATCCTATCCCTGATGGACTCTAAGCTTCAATTTCACTTCTGGTTCTGAATGAGCATTGGACCTATTATCTCTCAAGTAAGTTATGCCTTTGGTTTTGTTTCCTTTCAAGCTCAAGATGTCCTGTAAATACAGCACATCCCTATCATCTTGTCATTCTAATTTATGCTGGTTCCTACTTTTTTGCATATGCTAAATATAAATTCAGATACAAAGAAAAACACCTGCTAAAGGAAGAAAAAAGCAGCATTCAAAAGCTTCCAGAGTTTCCAGATACAGTAGGATTTCCACTTGACAGTGCACCACCTCCACAATTTGTCAAGAGTACACAGTACAGAGAAATCTCTCAAGATGCAAATTATCCAAGATAATCTTCTGAAATAAGCTTAACCCATGTGGTTGATTATGTTCTGAGATCTTGGGTAACATTCTCTAATTAAACTCTTGTTGAAAATATCACTCTTTGAAGAGAAGAATTTATGACCAAACAAGAGATAGAATACATTATGAAATGCAAAATGGATAATTTTAATTATATTAAATTTAAAAGTCTTTGGACAAACAAAACCAATGCAACTAAGATTAGAAGGAAAGCGGAAAGCTGGGAAACAATTTTTACAGCCAGTGTTTCTGATAAATGCCTCATTTCTCAAATATATAGAGAAATTGGTCAAATTTATAAAAATACAAGTCATTTCCCAATTGATAAGTGGTCAAAGGATATTATAGGCAGTTTTCAGATGAAGAAATTAAAGCTATCTATAGTCATATAAAAGTGCTTTAAATCACTATTGATTCGAGAAATGCAAATCAAAACAACTCTGAGGGACCACATCACACCTATCATATTGAGTAATATAACAGAAAAAGAAAATGAGAAATGTTGGAGATGTGGGAAAATTGGAACACTAATGGATTGTTGGTGGAATTGCACTACCTGCAAGGACCATTGCAAAAGATTTTGAGATAAGGAACTCAGAATTTGTAAATATACTGAAGTTTAACCTCAACACCCTTAAAGAAACTTTAACACATTACAGTCATTTTAAAATAAAAATTATTATTTTTGTCTCCACCTCCACACAGGACATTATACACATGGAATAATCTATTGCTATCTTCTCCTCCAAGCTACCTCAGCTGACAGGTTAATTTTTGATCTTCTCAGTCCATACTGTTTTTTTTTAAGTCCACACTTCTTAAAACTGGGAGTGATAGGAATAGAATTTCTATATATATTAGAATGTGATTTTTTTTGGTAGCTCACCTTTCTGAAGCTCATCAAAAAGGGCTTGGGCTTACACATGGAACAAAGGGAGACAGAGACAGAACTTTCTGTGGGTAGGTAAGCCTCATTTCCAGCATTCTTGAAGCTCCAAGAAGTTTTAGTTTTTGAAAGGCAAACTTCTCAGAGAGTATTGTTGAACTTTGACCTTGAAGGATGCTGGTAACTAAAACTGCCCAGCCAGTAGAGGGCAGGGAAGACCTAAAATCACAATATTTGTGAATGGAGGATGGAGGGTAGATAGATAGCACCAGCCCTGGAGTCAGGAGGATTTGAGTTCTAATCTGCCCTCAGACAATTATTAGCTGTATGACCCTGGGAAAGTCACTTAATCCTGATTGCTTAGAAAAGAAAAGAAAAGAAAAGGGTGGAGGTTAGTTGTAGAGCAACACTGTACTTGGAGTCTGTATGGTGAACTCTGCCAGAGAGATGATTATGGCTCCCCATTAACAGAGGTAAGCATAAGGGAGCCAGAGACAGAATCCCAGAACTGGCCAACAGCCCATCTGAGATTCAGAAACAGGGAAGTGGTGAGATTACCTTGCAATAACTTTCTCCTCTGTGTTTTCTTGGTGGTAGAAACCCTGTAGCCCAGGGATGGGGAACCTGTGGCCTTCCAAGTCCTTGGGTGTGGCCTTTCTACTGAGTCCAAGTTTTTAAGAGCACATCCTTTTATTAAAGGGATTTATTCTGTGAAGTTTGGTTCAGTCAAAGGCCTAGTTTCAGTCAAATTTGGATTCAGTCAAATAGGCCAGAGTCTAGCCTTACTTCACCCATTCCCAGGATGGGGGAGGGTCAAGGAGGCAGCCATGCTACTCTTGACTCCACGCTTTGACCACTTTTAAAAGCGCTATTTCTGTGAACTCTAATATTTTGAGAATTCTCTCAGGATACACGTACTATATGTATGTATTAACATGTAGATGGCCATTCCAGTGTGTGCCAGTTCAGCTTAGCAGTGAGATTGCCAATGAGGGAGGACAAAATCCCGGAACAAAAGTATATTTAAAATATTAAGTTTTAATCTCACATAATCCAAGTTAATACTTCTAGAATGAGACATCTGACTCTTTTGGCAGTCTAGTGGAAACTGTGGAATTTTCAGGATAAGATTTTTAAATGCATAAAAGAAAATATAAATGATTATAAAGGAAACCAATAATGCTTGTAGCTAGCGGGCTCTGGTTCACTCTCCTTAAGCCAGGCAGGTTATATCTGCCCTTCAGGGTTCTAGGATACCCTGAGGGATTTGGGAGGGAGTATGTCTTCCCTATTACTTGAGTAACCACTGCTCCCTCTACTTTTGGGTAACAGTGACTAGTACTCAATTTCATTCTTAACATCAATTAGCATTAATAAAGGCATATTTATTTCAAAGTTATAGCAAGAAAGAAGTATAAACACCTCTAATGCCCCAGGGACATACTTATCTCAGTTTCTACATAATACTGGTCCAACCAACTTCAAGTCCAGAAGGAGCACGACTACCAAATACAACCTTGTCTCAACTACCACTAGAACAGAAACAAACAAACAAACAAAAAACAGATGCAGAGACCAGATATTGCCCGTTTCTCAGAGCTATATGGCTTCAATAGGGAGAAGGTCCCAAGATCTCTATCTCTTTACAGGAGTCAAACCACCAGAGCACGGCAGAAGAGAAAATGACCAAATGGCATAGGCCAAGATCGACTCAGCCTTTTTGCTGATATCCCTACCTCTGGCCGTTCAGTCAATTGAAAAAAGGCCTCGGCAGCTATATAATATAGTTAGGAGACTGAACCAGTCACATCAGGACTGACTGTGTACTACAGTCTCTCCAAGGTGCTTCCATTCCACATAATCACAGCTCCCCAGAAGCAGGCTCCCTAATATGTCCACATAGAGAGATGCCATCAGAGGTACTCTGCACATGTAGCAGGTTATTATATATTTAAATATAGTTATAGCAAAACATTTAAAAAGTTACAGGCCTGAGATTAAGAGCCCTCTTTTAGAAACTCATTAGTAAGGTTTCTTTTCTTTAGTGAACAATTTGATATTTGCATTTGTGCTGGTATTATTACAAAATAGGACAAAGTCTTCCAGCAAGCTAAGTGGGAACTTTGTGGCAAATTTATGAGAGGACATAGACAATAGTCACATAGGATGGGAAGGCATAGATATCTGGTGATCTTTACCCTTAGAAGAAGTGCCCACTTCAATAATATTGTGGATTTGTTGAAATTTCAAATTATATATTTGTGATTTTATTCTATGATAATTCTCATAGAATTTGACCAATTTGGGCTTTATTTAAAAAGTACATCCCACAATTTACTGTGTTGGGATGGGTCTCTCAGCTGATAGATATCTCAAGTTTATGATACTTTTAGCATAGTGCCTGGCACACAGCAGGTGCTTAATTGTTGCTTGTTGTCTGTTGACTTGACTCTGTGGATCCACATCTCTTGAAATGATGGTTCACAAGCTCCCACCAATGTGTCTGCTTTTTGTAGTCAGACAGCAGATATATTTAGGTCAAAGGAAAAACATTTAATGAAATGGCATAGTAATTAAAAAAACATTTATAAGCGCTAAGGCATACTCTCCAACGAATACAGATAGTATAATGGAAATAATGGACAAGCATAGAGAACACAAATGGAAAAACACACAAGTAGGACACACATGTGTGGTCAAGGCATATATATGGAGGAGCAACTGACTTCTTTAAAGGCTATAGGACTGCAGATATAGTCAAGTGATATAATTGTGTCACTGCAACCATGAGTATTCTATGTGTTCTAGACTATTCTCACAGTCTTTGTTGGACTATGCTGAATCACTGCTCTGCTGGACTTGCACTCTCTGTAGAGTGCTGCTAGGGTGCACATGCAGTATCTGCAGATGCTTCATGGTTTTGGTTCCTACCTCTTCTAGCTTCTGGATCGGCTATCTCTTCTTCAAAGAAGAAAAGGGGTTCTATTGTGTTCTCTTAGCTTAAACTCTATCAAAAGTATTTTATTTCTTGCTCTTTCAGTACAGGCAGAAAAAATCATGCCCAGGGCCAGTAGAAAGGCCTCTGCTTTTTTCCTGCAGAGCCTCAGCTATAACTGAGCTTTTCATTTCCATAGCAGGAAATTCTAAGGCCCAGAGGCCAAGCTCTTTAGAGTAAAGAATAACATAATCCAAGCCAGCTAGTGCCATTAATCTTAGCATTTTCTTTGTACTTTTGTTTTTCATCCTGGTTTTGGCACCCTTGGTCAGAGACTTCATAATGATCATTCTATCTACTTTACTGTTTTGACCAGGCAAGGGTTATTTGTGTAATTGCCAAACAGTGTGGCAGGGTAAGTGGGACTTGAGGTTTCCCCCGTTTTTAAATACTAAATGTTTTCCCGAGGGACCATGTAAATGAATTATAGGAGGAAACAGAGAAGGAGACAACACCAGAGGCAAGGTCCTTGCCTTTTCTACCTGCCCAGTCACCATTGCTGACCCCTTCTAATGCAGATGAAGCCACCATCTGAGGAGGTCTCCCCACACCTTTAAGCTACTAAAGTGTAAAAAGTATGTTGTTAAACATAATTTATACTTCAATTTGACATCATGAAACCAAATGATGGCTATTTAAAGTTTTCACATGAATATTATATGACATCATCATAAATGAAATGTATATAACTCTTCAGAATCTGGAAAATGCTTGGTATGTAATAATTCATTTGTGTCACAACAACCCTCAAAGATAGGTACCATTTCCCCTGTTTTACAGATGACGCTCGAGGAGGTTAGGTAAGATGCCTCTGGTTACGCAGCTAGTGACTTTCTGATACCAGTGCATCACTCTATCTAACTTGTGATTATAGATTTTGGTGAAATAGAAGATTTCAGTGGCTAGAGGAGGATACAGAGACATGCTTTCTGTCTGTTCAAAATAGCTGGTTGCCAAGCAGATTTGGTTTGGGGATAAATGGCTTTCTAGTTGGCAGATACAAAGTTTCGTCGCAGAATCATAGAATTTTCTAGTGAGGAGACGCCTTAGAGATCATCCAGGCCAATCGAGCTATCCCAAGGAGGAATTCCTTCCCTAATATCGTAGTTAAGATGCCAGTCCTTGAATTCCAATGACGGATAACTCACCATGTGTCAAAGTGGTCCATTCTGTTTTTAGATAGCTCAGGTTGTTTCAAAGTTCTTCCTGATACTGATGCAAAAATCTATATCCTTGTAAGTAGACAAAAGTAGTCATGGAGTGCCTCATCATTATCTGAGGTGAGAAGCTGGACTTACCCAGCCACCACATGAGGAGTGCAGTTGGCATGGTTCCGCATGCTGAAAGCTCGGGACTCCCACTGTCCAGTCCCCTTGTTAAAAGTGTTTGTGCACATTGGTGACCAAATAGTCCTAGAGGAGCACCCTAGCAGAAGGCTGACTTTCCCTAGCCATCTCACCAATGTAATTCAATTCAACACATATCTATGAAGAACCTACTATGTGCAAAGTATTATTCTAAGCACTAAATACAGAGAGAAAAATGAAATGGTCCATGCCCTCAAGGAGCTTATATGGAGGCTGGTGGTGAGGATATGCCATGGACACAAATATATGTGCATGTTAATCCAAAATAATTTCAAGAAAGTGTGGAAAAATCCAGATGAATTAGGAAATATCTTATGTAAAAGGTAGCATCTGAACTATGCTTTGAGGGAAGTATGCTTTGAAGTAGAATAACTCCCTTCAGAGCTCAAGGGCAGTGTTTCTCATAGTTCAACGAGTAAAATTTTTAAGTGTCGTCTTACTTTTTGCTTTGTTATAAACTGATAGAATTTGCATATTTTAATAATTTGCTTTTAGATCTGTTCAAAGGCATAGGGCGACTTGTATTCGTTTAAAATATTTTGTATTTGGAGCAGCTAGGTGTCGCTGTGGATAGAGCTCTGGCTTTGGAGTCAGGAGGACCTGAGTTCAAATTCGGCCTCAGACACTTGATACTTACTAGCTGTGTGACCCTGGGAAAGTCACTTAACCCTGATTGCCTCACCAAAAAGCAAATACACACACACACACACACACACACACACACACACATTTGTTGTTGTTTACTGCTTGTGCAAAGAGTAGAGTGGATTTCCTAAACCAGGGAGGAATTCAAAGTTCTCTATGGCTTTACATGAGGGAAGATGAAAAACAGGGATGTGGAGAAGACTGTCTGCCCTCTCAGTGCACGGCTGTGACTGATTACCCAGGCACTTAATAGAAATGTGACTATATTCAAAGTGGTTAACCTCTCTCAGTTTCAGTTTCTGAATCTGTAAAATGGAGATAGAAATATTTGCCTACTTTCCTCACTGGTTTGTTGTGAGGAAAGTGTTTTGTAGTTAGTGTTGGACTTGGAGTCAGGAGAGACTTGCCTTCAAATCTCACCTCTGGTGCTTACTAGCTGTGTGATCACGGGCAATACTCGCTTCATCTTCCTGAGCTTCAATTTTCTTATCTGAAGAATGCGGATAATACCTGAAGTGCCTACTTCACAGGATTGATGTGTGCATCTTGAACTATTATCTAAGTAGCAATCATTTGCAATATTATAAAATGCATCATGGGAGGATGAAGGGATACAATGAAAGAATTAATTAACATATTCTTCCTGGATTTTCCTGGTAATAATTGTTGGTGTCTTTGAGTTTCATTTGGGTTACCTTTTACTCATATTTTATGTGTAGGGGGCTGTTTCATTAGGGATAATTGCTCTCATTGGCATCCAGATAAATTTGGGGAAAGCTAGATAAAAACAAGGTCATCAAGGAGGCTTGAGGCTATTTGAAGAATCTAGAAAACTTTTTTAGGCAAGAATTTTTTTCCCATTCTCTTAAGACTGCCCCCAGGGGTAGCTAGGTGGTGCAGTGGATAGAGCACTGGCCCTGAACTCAAGAGGATCTGAGTTCAAATCTGTCTTCAGACCAAACAATTGACACTTACTAGCTGTGTGACCCTGGGCAAGTCACTTAACCCCAATTGCCTTAACAAAATAAAATAAAATAAAATAAGAAGACTGCCCCCACTTCCGAATTTCAGCTTTCTGAGTATCTTGCTCAGGCAAAAATGCATTGGAATCTTTCCTTTGTACTGGGTTGAGTAGCACAGCAGTAGTGTCCCTCTGTATGCTAAGGCAAAAACTGAATATAATTTTTAGATTGGAGCTCAGTGAACACTAAGATAAAGATCATTACAGATCACTTATCAGTGGTTTTCCTAAAATGCAGATCTGACCATGTAACCACCCTCCTCATTGAAATACACTGGTTCCCTATTGCTTCTCTTTATCTTTTTTTTTGAGCATTCTTATTTTTTTTAATTTATGGAATAAAACAAGCATTTCCATAACACAGCACAATAAAAAAGACAATTGGACATGAAACTGGAAATCTATGCACAACTTGCTTTTCTTTTCAAATATACAACAAAATTATTATGTAAATTTTTTCTTCCTCCTCTCCCTCCCCTGCTCTAGAGATGGATACCATTAGACACAAATAGGTGTGTGTGTATGTATGTGTATGCATATATGTATATATGTGTATATATGTATATATTTATTCTGTACATCTTCTTTTAAAGCCCTTTCCAGCCTTACACTTTAGTCCGCTTCCCAAAAGTTAAAGTCCAGACAAACTGGCCTTCTTGTTGTTCTTTACCCATGTCACTCCATCTCTCATCTCTTCAACTATGGCTTGTACCCATTGGTCCAACTTCTACCTTTGTCTATCAACTCTGCCTTTAAAAGAAAGTTAAATTCACCTGGCATGACTTATTCTTGATGAATCTACGTTGGCTTTTAGTGACCACCACTTTCTTTTTTAAATGCTCATAAACCAACCCTTAAAATATTATGTAGAGCTTGGAAATAATTGAAGTTGTTCTTGAAAGTCTGCACTCATTGATGCATGCATCAGTTATGCTGATTCCTAGGGGAAATATAAAGCTTAGATTAAATCCTTGCTCTAATTGAGTTCGCAGTATGGTAGAGGGATAAAAGACCCATAAAAATAACTACAATATTCAGTAATATTTGTTAAATGTGCAGGAGAATTGTGGAAAGAAGTGCTGTGTGAGGTCCAAGGAGGGAGGGTATCACTGGCAGAAATCAAAGAAGGCTTCATGAATAGGTTACATTTGAGTTGAAGTTTAAAGGTTAGGCAGAGATTCTACAGGCAAATGATAGCATCAAATAAATTCCAGAAATAGGGATTAATGAAAGCCAAGTCAAGGAATATGGGGCACAGTACATAATTTGTTATTGTTGTTTTGGGGAGGGTAGAAAATAGCTTAGTTTTTAAAGTGTTTTAGAATGTGTGGATGGGAATAATATGACATCAAAATAAAAAGTTAGGTGGTTTGAGGTAATGGATAGCCATGAATAGCTGACAAAGGAGTTTGAACTTTGCTTAATAGACAGTGGGTATCTATTGAAGACTTTTGAACAGAGGAGAGAATCCAAATTTTATGGCCTCCAAAACTCTCCACAAATCTGACCACATCTAATCATACTTGTTTGCTTGTTGATTGATGGACAGAAAGAATAAATGAATCAGGTGAACTGGGTGAAACATGAGTCTATCTCCCTTGTATACTGTGAGCTCCTTGAGAGGAGGCACCTTGCCAGTTTTCAATTTTTTTTCCCTTTTGCACATTATAGACTCTTAAATGTTTGTTGAATGAATGAACGAACAAAAAATTTCGAAGACCACATAATGGAATTTTACAATGTTCTGCTTCCCGTTTTCCTTGCAGTAATTGGGTAGACTAATATGCTGCTGAAAAGTAATAAAGGTAATTTAGAGGTGGACAGCATCTTCTTAGAAAATATTGTTATAGAATTCAAGTGGCTTGCTATTATATTCATCATGCTTGAATAAAACCAGAAGTTTTATTTCCTTCTCATCAAACAAAGGGAATGCATAGTGAAAATAGGAAAAGAAATTTAGTTATAATTCAGTAAAACAGAGCTCCTCTTGCATGGAATTTAATTTGTGCTAAGAGCTCAAAGATTTGCTTAGAGCTTAAAGTCATCTAAGGACTGAAGATCTGAGAAGTATCTTCTGGGAAAAAAACGCTCTTCTCTGACACAGGTGGAAAAAATGCTGTCACAGAGACTTGAAGTATGAAAATATGGATTCAAATCTACTAGCAGCAACCTGTGTGACTTGGGACAAGGAAAATAAACTCTACAGGACTCTTGAAGATGCACTTCCCTCATATATATATATATATATAGATAGATAGATAGATAGATAGATAGATAGATAGATAGATAGATACAATAAATATATTTACACTACTTTTTTTTTTGTTTTTTTTTGTTTTGGCAAGGCAATTGGGGTTAAATGACTTGCCCAGGGTCACACAGCTAGTAAGTGTCAAGTATCTGGTCTGAGACTGGATTTGAACTCAGGTCTTCCTGACTCCAGGGCCAGTGCTCTATCCACTGCGCCACCTAGCTGCCCCATACACTATTATTTTCTTACAGTTACTGTGAGAAGCAAATGAGAAGAAACAAGATTAGTAGCAAGTGACTTGACTTGAACCATAGCAGTAGGTTGAGCTCTAAGACATGATTTCTACGGGTCTTATTCTTGACTTTTGTTTCTCAGCTTGGCTCTGATTTCACACACATACTCTTCTTTACATGGTAGCAGTAGGTAAAATCTTGGTACTACTTTCTGTCTTACTTCTTTTCTTCTCTGGAGGATAGATCACTATAACCTCTGACATTCTCTATGGGTAGAGGAATAACTGAAAATCTTTTATATTCCCTTTTCTTCTTCCTCTCTCACTTTTAGAGTGGAGAGTTTCAGATAGCCTTTTACTTCTTTCTTATTGATCATTTTGTTATATTTATCTAAGCAGGAAAGAATTGCATTGAAGTCCCCAACTATTATAGTTTTGCTGTTTATCTCTGCTTGTAAATCAGTTAGTCAGTCAGTAAACATTTATTAGGTGCCTGCTATGTGTCAGGCACTGTATTAATGCTGTGGATACAAAGAAAGGTAAAAGACAGTTCCTGTTGTCAAGGAATTCACAGTCTAATGAGGGAGACAACATGTAAACAATTACGTGCAAACAAGATAACTTGGAAATAGTAAATAGAGGGAAGGTACTTGAATTAAAGAGGAATGGGAAAGCTTTCCTGAAGGAGGTAGGAATTTGTCTGGGAGTTGAAGGATGCTAGGGAAGCCAGAAGCAGAGATGAGGAGGGTAAAGAGTGCCTTGTCCAAGGAATAGCAAGAAGGCCAATGTCACTGGATCCCAGAGCATGTTGGAAAGAAGAAGACATAAGAAGACTGGAAAGATAAGAGGAACCAGATTATGAAGGCTTTTTGAATGCCAAACAGAGGATTTTTATTTGATTCTGGAAGCAATAACAAGCTAATGGAATTTGTGGAGTAGGGAGTGACATGGTCAGACCTGTGCTTTAGGAAGATCAAGTAGACAGCCGAATGGAGGATGAACTGGAGTAGGGATAGACTTGGGGCAGGGAGACCAACAAGGAGACTGTTGAAATAAATAGGCATGAGGTGTGCACTAGGGTAGATGCAGTGTTAGAGGAAAGAAAGGGGCATATTCAAGAAATATGGAGGTAAAATTGACATGACTTCACTGTGGATTGGATATGGAGCAGTGAGAGGTAATGAGGAGTTGAAGATGACATCGAGGCTGTGAGCCTATGTGACACATGGTAATAGGGAAATTAGGAAGAGAGGAGACATTGGGGGAAAAGATAATGAATTCAGTTTTGGACATAATAAGTGTCAGATGTCTGTGGGACATCCATTTTAATATGTTCACTAGGCAGTTGGAGATGTGAGACTAGAGATCAGCAGACAGGTTAGGGCTGGATAACCAGATCTGAGAATCATTATCATAGAAATGATAATTAAATACAAGGGACCTGAGGAGATCACCAAAGAAAGCAGTGTAGAGAGAAAAGGGAAAAGTGCTCACAACAGAGTCTTGGAGGACAAACCACAGTTAGTGGGCATGATCTAGATAAAGATCTAAAGGATACCTACAAGAAGTAAACAGATAGGTAGGAGGAGAAACAGGAGTAGTGTCTCAAAAACCTAGAGAGAAGAGAATTTCAAGGAGAGTATGATTGACAGTGTGACAGGCTACAGAGAGGTCAAGAAAAATGAGCATTGAGAAAAGGTCATTTGTCAATTAAATAACTAATAACTGGACTGAATAGTTTTGGAAAGTTGGCAGCTAGATTGTAGAGTTAAGAAGAAAGTGAGAAGAATGGAAGTGGAGGCATGTATTATAGAAAGTCTTTTCAAGGAATTTAGTCATAAAAGGGAGAAAATATATGGGCTAATAACTAGCAGGGATGAATGGTTCACCTGAGGATTTTTTAGAAGAAGGAGATGTGGACATGTTTGTAGACCATAGGGAAGCAGTCAGTTGACACAGAGAGATATAATATAATTGAGAGAGTGGGGATAATAGAGGAGATAGGATGGAATGGGATCATTTTGGTATGTAGAGAAATTTGTCTCAGTAGGGAAAATGACCTCATCATTATGTGAGATAGTAGTAAAGAGGAAATACTGGCAGAAGGCATTTGGATGATGTGAAATGAGGAGGAGAAGAAAAGAGAGAGTGCTATTACTGAATGGCCTTAAACTGAGAGGCTGAAGGTGAAGGTGAACTATAGTGTGTCTGAGGAGGGATGAAAAGTGTTTAGGAAATCCTTTAAATATTTAAATGCTATAGCATATATTAAGTATTGATATTAACCTATTATACAGAGTTCCTTTAAATATAATGTAGTTTTCCTACTTCTTTCTTTTTAGTCATATTTAGTTCTGCTTCTGTCTTATCTGAGTTCTGCCATCCTTGAAGAAAAAATTCACCTGAAGCATAATAAATTCAGCTCCAGTCATGTATCTTAACTCCCTGTAAATCCTTATGTTTAAAGTATATTTCGTATAAATAGCATATTGTTGGATTGTGCTTTCCAAACTATCTTGCTATCTTCTTCCATTTTATAGGTGAGTTCACCCCCCTCACATTCATGGTTATGATTAGTAATTTTTAATTTTCCTCCATACTATCATCTTATCATTTTTCTTTCCTTAATCCTTTTTCTCCTTTAGAAAGAAGATACTAAGGAACAAAGACTGTGCTCAACCCTAGTAGATTGCTTCTCTTTTACTGCCCCCCCTTTTAACCTTCTTACCAAGTCTTTTTTCCTTTCCTCCTTTCTTTTCAATTTCCCTTTCACAATTCACACTCAAGAGTTGAAGTTTGTTTTGCTTATGACTAATCCTTCCCTTATTCTATCCTCCATCTTAACTTCTATCCTCTCCCTGTTCCCATCTGTTTGTCTTTTGAGTTTAATATTTTTCCACTCTGTATATGTGTTAACATGTTATCATTTTTGTTGAGATAAATGTGATGTTCATATAGTAATCACTTTCCCCAGTTTTTCCCTTATGTTTCTATAGGGGAAAACTCATCCTGCTGATGCAACATATGTTTCACTTCTTTTTTTCTTCCCTAGTATATATTTCATTTTATCTCCCTTTTCTTTCTTCACTCAAAGTAATAATAATAATAATAATAATAATAATAACAATAATAAACTACCTTCAGGGTTTCTCTTTGTTTTATTTTACACCCTTTATGGGCCTTGTAGACATTATGATTCTTGGAAGATACTTATTTCTTTGACATCATTAGAATATAAACATTTCCTCATCATATAGTCTGTTCTAATTGCTCCAATACATTTACTTTTCTAGGTTTTCCTTGACTCCAAAATTTTCATTTTAAAAGTTCTTTTTCACATCTGGTCTTTTCATCTGGAATTTTTGGAAGTCCTTTATTTCATTAAAGATACATTCCCCAACCCTCCCCCCCCATAGGATTATGCTCAATTTTTGTGAATAGTGTACTTTTTATTATAAGCATTTATCTTTTGTAATGACATATTTCAAGTGAGCTCTCCTATCCTTTGCATTTGCAGCTTGCAAATTTTGTCTTGAATCAATCTGGGTTGTGGCTCCATTGTACTTGAACTCATTCTTTCTGGCTGAGTGTAATTTTTCCCCTTTTAACCTAAAAGCTGTGGATTGTGTCAATAGCATTCTGAGATTTTTCATTTTAGGGCTTCAAGTTGTGACCAGTCGATTCTTTTTATTTTCATCTTATTCTCTTATTCAACAGAAAACTTATGGAAAGTTTTCATTTACAATTTCTTGAAATATGGTATACAAATTTAAAAAAAAAATTTTTTTAGGTAAAGTGAAGATCCTTAAATTATCTCCCCTTGACCATTTTCTTAGTTGTTTTTATCAAAAGCTTAATCAAAATATAAGGAGGTATTTAGCATTTTAAATTTCTATTTTTCAATCTTTTGATTTTGCTCTTATATTTCTTTTTCTTTCATAGAGTTATTGATTTCATTTAGGTTCATTCTAATTTTTGGGGAGTATGTTATTTGGCTAAGATTTTGTACCTCTTATACTAAATTGTTTGTTCTTTTTCCACTTCTTCCCTCTAGAAACATCATTTCATTTATAATAGAGCATCAGCCCTGGATTTGGGAAGACCTGAGTTCAAATGTGGCCTCAGACACTTGACACTTACTATCTGTGTGACCTTAGGCAAGTCACTTCACCCCATTGCCTCACCAAAAAACCCCCACAAAAAAACAAAGAAAATGTGATACTTTGGATTAATTTGCAGAGCAACTGAGTGATGTCAGGGAAGATAGAAATTTAGTAGCCAAGTTTCCACAAAAATAACTGGTAAATGGAGCTGAAATATGAGTATAATTATTTAATCAACACAGTCGATGCATGTTTTTCATTTGTAACTGTGCGTCTTGTAAGGCATCTTTTACAATAGGTAAGTATTGTAAAATGCTGAACTTAGAACCATGTATATAATTTAAGTATGTATCTATTTATCTACATATTTTTGGGGTTGTTATTAAATTTATTTTTACTGTATGATCCAAAAAGTTTGCAGGCTACTGCTCTAATGATTAGTGATGAGATGATCTCAAGAGTAATGGCCCATCAAATTTGGGGTACTCTAGTTTTGATACTACCATTTTAAAGGCATGTGTATGGATGTCTGGATTCGATTTAATCAGAATTGGGAACTGAGACTCTATCCACTGGTGCAGATTGAAAATTCATCTGTCATTTATAGCCTTAGAGAATTGCCTTGGGAAATGAGAGCTTGTGTCGAAAGTAGGACCTGAACCCAGGTTTTCCTGACTCCAAAGCCCGTCTATCCATCTACCATCGCACCTATGCTCATTGTCCAAAATTTGCTTTATAAATTTATGTTTTCCTTTTAACACATTTTGTTTTCTGAAATATATTCTGGATTTCCCAAAGAATAACTACTAGACCATAGAGCTTTCTTTTAAAAATCTTTATTAATTATTACCTTAATAACTATTGTTAAATGAATATTAATATTCAGGGGAATAAAAGCTGTGGCAATCCACAGAAGTCAAAAACTGTTTACTTCTCTTTGATTTTTGCCTCTTGAATTTCTCACGTATTCTAATGACCTGGGAGTTCTGTGTCAGTGGATTAGGGTCTAAAATTCATTTTCTTTCTTGATAGTTCTAAAAGCTTTTTGGTCCCCTTCATGAATGTCACTGTACAGATGGATGGATCCTAGCTGACTGTCACATTGAATTTGACAGCCTCCTACTCAGAGAGCAGTGTTAGACTGGAGCTGTGGGTATTATTGTATCCTACAATAACTCTTCTTCACAGAAAAATTTTCCTACTGCAGGACTTGAAAGGAAATCAATAATACCCCAAAGTTGCAGGAAACATAGAATTTCAAATGATATATTTTCAGAAAATGAATTTTTCAGTGTTAAGGCTGTGTGCTTATTCAAGATACCAGTTAACATTCACCAAACAAGTAGCCTTTTCTTCCATTAGGGAAGATTGAAGGATAATTTTCTTCTCATCCTCCTCCACCTCCAGTATGTGTAGATATGAGTAATGTTATATTAATCATGCTGGAGAAACAGCAAAGTTCATATTGTTACTACTAACCTCCACCCACCCCTCTTCATAAAGGCATCGTGTGAATTGCTCTATTGCATGCCAAAGCACAAAATCACAGAATCTGTGAGCTAGAAGGGACTTTAGAGGTCAACTAGTCCAACCCATTCTTGAACATTAAGCCCTTCTAAAATAGTTTAAAATATTGTAGTATGACTGCTAGTGATTTTCTTATTAGTGACAGAACTCCATAGCTCACCTTTTGTGCCTTGAAAGGTCTAGGGATCTAGGGTGACAGATGTTACATTTAACCCATACTGTATAACACCAAAACCCATGATAGCTAGTTGTTTGGGGATGGGTTTGACTCAGGCTAGGTCCTGGTAAGTGAGGTTTAATTTTGGAATAAAACGAGACATTAGTAGGCCATTCAATAGTTAACAAAAAGAGATTTACTTAGCCATAGAAGGTGAAGGATATTCAACAAGGATTGGCATTGTAGACACCTTGGTTTGATTTAGCTGAATGAAGTCCCTTCACCTGAGAGAGATCAGAGTGTCCCTGATTGTTGTTTTATACTCAGATGAACAGTAAGTGATGTCAACAGTCTGAACTTTTAGTCCCCTAAGAAAATCAAGATTCAAGGATGGTCTCAATACTTTTTAAGGCAAAATTAGCCTAACTTGAATTAGGGAATAGGATTAGGCTATTGCTCCTACCATACACCCCACCCCCTTGGTGGTATAGTTCTTAAGATCTTCTAGAGGACCTTCCACCACTTAAATTACTTCAGGACAGTTAGTGATCAATCTTAGCATTTTATATTCAAGAAACCCAACAGGAGAAGCGCTAAAGGAAGAAGTGAAAAATTAAACAGAAACACAGCAAAAAACCACAACAAACAACAGATAATTTTTTTCTGAGGAAGTGACTGAATTTTGGAAAGTTCAAAGAGGGACCAAATCCCAGGTCAAAAGATTAGGTCCATGGGATACATGATGCAAAAACTTTGCAGTTCACACTGTATTACTCCATGTGAAAAGGTAACAGTAAACAGGCGCAACACCAGAAACATCAGGGCTACGGCAAAGATTGATACCCTGCCTAGTCATGTGATAATTCTTATCGGGTCATGCTAATCCTCTTCACAAGTTTAGTTGTAATCTTGTACCCAAATAGGAAAATACAATATTCATGGCAAGTGCTTATTTAGTCTCTATTTTAAGAACCCCCAACTGCTAAGTAGATCAATTAATTTTTAATAGTGATACTTATTAGCAAGTTTTCCTTTGCATTGAGTTGAAATCAGCCTCTCTGTCCTTTATATCCACGTCTCCAGGTTCTGCCCTTTAGGACCAAGCAGAAAGTATCAATTCCCCTTTCCACATGACAGCCATTTGGATACTCAAAGACAGATATTTTGTCCTCCCTAAGCGCTCTCTTCTCCAAGTAAAACATTCCCAGTTACTTTAATTAATACTTGTAGGGTATTATCTCTATTCCTCTCAGCATTCTAGTTGTTCTCCTTTCACTGCGACCTAGTTTGCCGACTTCCTCCCTAATATGGGGCATCCAGAACTGAAGACGATTCTTTGGTTGTGGTCTGACCAGAGCAGAAAGCAGCAGGATTGTCACATTCCTTCTTCAAAACACATACAGCAACACTTTAGATAGATGACCTTATTGTTGTGGGTACTTTGTCTATCAGTGCAGTCTATCCTGTAAAGATGACTGTAGAACTATTTTTAAAGATTCCCAGAAATATGAGAGAATTGGAAAGAGCACTACATTTGTATTTAGAAGGGTTAGAATCAAATCATGGCTTTGGCTTTAACTGTATAACATTGGACAAGTCCCTTGTCTTCCCTGGGCTTCAGTTTTTTTCATCCATTAAAGTAAAGAGTTAAGCTAGATAATTCTGGGGTTCCTTCCAACTCTTAGATTCTAATACCTTTTCTAACAACTTCACAGGGTTGCCACAAACCTTCAATTTGTAAAAAACGTAATATCTGCGAAGCACTATAAGGTGAAGTGTGATAAAACTAGATATGCCTGTATGTTATTTGTGCTAATAGAATGCAAACTCCTTGAGGTCAGACACTGTTTCATCTTTGTCTTTTGATACTGGGTTCCTATTATAAAAGTTCCTGAGACATCATAGGTCTTAATAAATATTTGTTGGTTGATTGCCTGAACCTAAAATTGGGGGACTAGGACCTTTACTATAATAAGTATTATAAAAATATGAAACATGCTTAAAAGATTATTGGTTGTCTCTAATGACTAAATTGAATTATGATTGTTTTGGGTATAAGCAAATAATGGCAGATCACAATGGTATTATTACTATTTTTAGATCTTAGTATCCATTTATTTAATTTAAAAAAAGTTTTGAGTTTCAAATTTTCTCCTTCTCTTCTCTTCCCCACCCATTCAGAAGGCAAGCAATGTGATATCACTTATACATGTGAAATTATGCAAAACATATTTCCACATTAGCCATGTTGCAAAAAAGCAAGAAAAATAAATTAAGTGAAAAAATATATTCCAATTTGTACTCAGAGTTCATCAGTTCTCTATCTGGAAGTGGATAGCATTTTCATCATGAGTCTTGTGAAATTGTCTTGGATCATTGTATTGATCAGAGTAGCTAAATCTTTCACAAGATCATCACAATATTGCTGTTACTGTATACAATGTTCTAGTTTTGCTCATTTCACTTCGCATCAGTTCATAAGTTTTCCCAGGTTTCTCTGAAACCATCCTGTTTATCATTTCTCATAACACAACAGTATTCCATTATTACATATACTGTCATTTGTTCAGCCACTCTCCAATGGGCATCCCCTCAATTTCTAATTCTTAGCCTCTGTGAAAAGTACGGTTATAAATATTTATGTATGTATAGGTCCTTTCCCTTTCCCTTTTCTCTCTTTGGGATACAGACCTAATAGTGGTATTTCTGGGTCAAAGGCCATTTACAGTTTTATAGCCCCTTGGACATAGTTCCAAATTGCTTTCCAGAATGGTTGGACTAATTCAAAACTCCACCAACAGCACATTAATGACCCTGCTTTTCCACATCCCCTACAGCATTTGTCATTTTCCTTTTCTGTCATGCTAGCCAATCTGATAGGTGTGAAGTGGTACCTTAGAGTTGTTTTAATTTGCATTTCTCTAATCAGTAGTGATTTAGAACGTTTTTTTTTCATATAATGATAGGTAGCTTTGATTTCTTTTTCTGAAAACTGCCTGTTCATATCCTTTGACCATTTATCAACTGTGAAATAGCGTTTATTTTTATAAATTTGGCTCAGTTCCCTATATATTTGAGAAATGAGGCCTTTGTTCAAGAAATTTACTGTAAAAATTCTTTCCCATTTCTCTGCTTTCCTTCTAATTTTGGCCACATTGGTTTTATTTGTGCAGAGTCCTTTTAATGTCATGTAACCAAAATTATCCATTTTATTTCCTGTAATCTTCTCTGTCTCTTGTTTGGTCATAAATTCTTCCCTTATCTGTAGATCTGAGAGGTAAAATTTTCCTTGCTTCTCCAATTTGCTTGTGATATCACCCTTTACATCTAAATCATGTACTCATTTTGACCTTATGTTGGTATACAGTGTGAGATGCTGGTCTTTGCCTAGTTTCTGCCAAATTGCTTTTCAGTTTTTCCAGCAATTCTTGTCAAATAGTGAGCTCTTGCTTCAAGAGCTTGGATCTTTGGGTTTATCAAACACCAGATTAGTATGGTCATTTACTATCATGTATTATATACCTAATCTATTCAATTGATCTACTACTCTGTTTATTAGCCAATACCAGATTGTTTTGATGATTATTGCTTTGTAATATAGTTTTAAATCTAGTGCCGTTGCTAGTGCTGTATAAATGTAAGGTATTGTCCTTTTCCTAAGTGAAAAGTTTGGTTGCTGAAAGGGGAAGAAACCAATATCTTGCAAAAAATGGAAAATCCACATGTGGAAAAATACAATTTCTCTAATAAAATGTGAGTAAAAATAGAATTTGAGGAGGACAGAATAAGGAACTGCCCTTCAGATAAATATACTGAGAAGATCTGTTTAAAAGCAGAGACATGATGGGCTGCAGTGCATTGCAGTCTCTCAGTTTACTTGAATGTGACTGTAGTCAGAGTTAGGTTAAAACCCATAAAGTAAAAAATCAAAAAACTCACTGGAGACAATGGGAAGATTAAATAAGGACTATTGGTTTCATAACTGACAGAAAGGCAGATTTCATTATTTTTACCTCCTAAGGGAGTCACTACCAGGAGCCTTTCATTTAAAGGATTGGAGGCAGTTAAGAAGCCAGCAGGAGGCTATTGTGCTATAAGAAGTGATGAGGTGAATGGTTTCAGAAAAACCTGGGAAAACTTATATGAACTGATGCATCTAGCAATTTACAAAGCCCTTTTACATTCATTACAACACACATAAGAAGAAAGCATGGCGCAGTAGACAAAGTACTGGCTCTGAACCCAGGGATCTAGGCTTAAGTCCTAGGTCTATTTTTTTACTTTCTATAGGACTCTGGTCAAGTCATTTAAACCCTTTGGGTCTTACTTTTCTCATTTGGAAAATGAAGGATTTGCACCTGTGAAATCCTTTAAGTCTGCAAATTAATGATCCTATGATCTCATTTCATTCATACTCACAACAACTTTGTGAAATGGACTTGATTATCCTCATTAAAAAAAATTCATCAGGAAACTGAGATGCTGAGTGGTGAACACATCTAGTAAACGGGGGAACTGGGTCTACAATCTAGTTCAAACTCTTGATGGAGGATGCAGCAATTAAATGGATGGAGGATGTAGCAATTAAATGGGGGAAGTACCCTTTTCACTCACTGCTACTTTAATGCTAAAAATATGTATTATGGGTGCATTCATGTGTATATGTGTGTATGTGTGTGTGTGTGTGTGTATGTGTGTGTATTTACCAATGTATACAGAGGTCATTTCAAAATGCTTCTCCCATGAAAGTTTTTATGATTGTGTAACTCAAATATTTTGATTTATATGGCTTGAATGTTCCTGTTATGATGCTAGTGGCAGTGACAAGTTGACACCACTCCAGAAGAGATGAAGGCGGAGAGAGGGGATGTGATCATTATCCATAAATTCACAAAAGATATGGATAGGGTAACATGAGCCCATTCACTGTATTTTGTGTGTTAGAATTAGGAGACATCCCTCAATTTGGAAATAGGCAAATTTGGGATCAACACAAGAAAATAATTTCTAGAATAAGTAGATAATTTATTATAGCACAGGCTCAAAAATACAAGTGGTTTATAGAAAGGTCTATGTGCAGTAAAGCTGCCTGTTATAGTGAATAGAACACCGTGGTTTGGAAGACTCAGGTCCGAAGCTTGCCTCAGACACTCACTAGCTGTATGACTCAATAAATCGTAAGATCTTAGTTTCATAGTTCTAGGGCTGAGAGAGACCTTAGAGATCATTTCTTCTAACAGGGCACTTCACTTTTCTTAGCCTCATTTGCCTTATACACAAAATGAGGATGATTATAATACTCGTGATATCTACCTCACAGGGATGTTATGGGGTTCAAATGAAACCATATATATAAGTACTTTCCACACTTCAAAGTATAACATAAATATCTAGCATTATAAATACCAGTGGAGTGGTAATGTGGAGTTGGCATTTGGTCTGCCATCAGGAACCTAGACAAGTCATTTATACTATGTTTACTTCAGTTTTCTCACCCGTAAAATGGGGATAATAATAGCATTTACCTTCCAGAGCTGTTGTAAGGATCAAATGAGATATTTGTAAAACTCTTAGCACAGTTGCCTGGAACATAGTAGGTGCTTAATAAATGTTTGTTTCCTTCCTAATAACAATAATATAATAAATGTTTACAAGATATATTCCTAAGGATTTTTAAAAAAACAAAATCAAGTGTTTGGAAGCTCATCTTTAGCCTATGCTATGTCATCATAAAGAGAAATGGTCTTCTATACCATGTTTCTTGGCATGAGATGGCCGTTGTGATGTTATAGATAGAATGTTGGACTTGAAATCAGTTTTTATGTCTGACACTCTGTGACAATAAGCCAGTCTCGACTATTTGAACCTCAGTTTCCTCCTCTATAAAATGGGAGTAGAAACACCTATAGTACCTGCTTAATTTTTAGGTCAAATAAAATAATGAATGTGAAATGCTTTCCAGCTGTTAAAGTATTATGTAAATATCAGTTATCATTGTTGCTGATGGAGACAGAACATAGTCTAGACGGGCTATGGATATGAACCAACATGGTATCTTTCCTGGTCTCATGTGCTCTGACAGTAGCTCATGCTATAAGCTGAACTTTATGTGCCGAAATCACATGTAGTTCCCTTTCTTCTTTCCATCCCAGGATGACCCCATCCCACACAGTCTGGATTTCCTATTCCTTTATCCCATGACAGGCCATTCTGAATGCCATAATCATTAATGATTAAACGTGTATGGCTAGACCCCAGGGGCCAGAAAAAACAGTGATGTATGGAAGTTGCATAGGGACAGATTTTGGCTTGATGGAACAAAAAACTTCCCAAAAAGTAGAACTGTCCCAAAGTGAGATGGGCTGCCTTGGGTGGGACTGCCTTGGGAGGTTTCCCCATCACTGAAAGTCTTTGAGCAAAGACTGGATGATCACTTCTTGTCCATCAGTGAGGTGGTCTAGGTGGCCTCTTCTTTGCTTTCCAATGCTGATGTTTTGTGATTCTAGTTATTTTGAACCCACAACTTACTGAATGCTCCCTGATCAAATCTAACCCTCTTTTCACTAGTGGCAGAAAAACATCTTGGGTAATGCCTTGTACAGGGATAGGACCTGTAGTGGGTGTTTCATAAATACAGGCTGTTGATGCTGATGCTGTCAAGTATACCCGAAATAGATTCTACCACATCCCTGCCAGCATGTGTAACATTTAAATGTGGGGATGTAGCATTTATATACCATTTATATAATCATATTTTTTTTTCATTGTCAGGAGGGATTGTTGATGAAACTGTATCGCCAGCTGGCAGGACTGCCATCAGTTTCATAAATGAGTAAGGGGTTTTTCATCTTTGACCAATTACAAGAGAAACAACCTAGATGAAGTTCTTTTTTTATTCATGTATGCCTATGAGGCATTTTGAAGTGGATCACTTTTTATTTATAGCTACATGAAAAGTGCCTTTTAGTGGATATACTTCAAAGGATTTTTACATAAATGAAACCTGTGAAGTGTGTATGGCCAAAAATGCATTTTAAAATAAATTGGATTGGAAAGAGAATGCTGTAGGGAATGAATGGTTCAATCACATTTTAAATTTGGCCCCTTGGATTATGTCAGTGGCTCAGCCGTATTTTAAGCTCTCAGCTATAGAATCAGAGATTCTCCTCTTTCTTCTCCTCCTCCTCCTCTTTCTTTTCCTCCTCCTCAACACCATCATCACATTTCTATAGCATTCTAAGGTTTTCAAAGTGTTTTTCTCATGACAACCCAATAAGGTAGGATCTAGATGGTGCTGCCCAGAAATCATACAGAGCCATCCTCTGCTGCCAGTTGTGACTCATCTTATTAATAAAACATTCTTGCAACTGAATTTTTTAAAAAAATCACCACTATTAAACATTCTATTCTTTCTATTCTATTCTGACTTATACTGTAGAGCAGGGGTGGGGACCCTGTGGTCTTCGAGGCCACATCTGGCCTTCTAGGTCCTTGGCTGAGGCCTTTTGACTGAGTCCAAGTCCTTTTATTGTTATATATATTATAGAAGAAGAAACTGAGACAGAGGTTAAGGGACTTGTCTAGGGTCATTCAGTTAGTAAGTTTCTGAGGCAGGATTTGAATTCAGGTCTTCCTGATTCCAAGTCAGTGCTCTATCCACCACCTCATATAGGTGCCTGGACAATTCATACCAAAAAGTGAGGAAGAACTGTACCATGTCTGGAAACCCTATCATGGCTTTGTATCCTGGAAATTAGCTATGTTTTGTTTGGTCCCAGCATACCTCCTTTGACTCTCACCATGCCCCTGGCAGCTTGCACCAGGGCTTTGCAAATTGCCTTGAAACTTTGATAAGCCTTAAGGAGGTACTTTGGAACTCTGAGAGAGGTCTTGAAAATTTTGCTTTTACTTCTTGCCATTATGACCAACATCCACAAAAAATCTGTCACTTTTACATGTAAAAGGTGGATGATTTCTGTAGTACCTACCTGCCAACATTGCTATGAGGTTCAAATGAGATAATGTATGCAAAGTTTGTTTTCTAAAAGCACTCTAAAAATAATAGCATTTGTTGTTGTCCAGACCGGAGACACTATCAGTGCAGGAAACTCATTACGCTCATGAACACTGCCAATTTTTCTATAATGTGTTGTCTTAAAGAGCTGCTTAGGGCACTGAGAGGTCAGTCAACTTGCCCAGAATCACACAGCTAATACATGTCAGAAGCCAGCCTTGAATTTTGGTCTTGCTGGCAGCAAGATCTTCCTGGATAGTTCTATCTATTCTGCCAGATTGCCTCTCATTTTCATTATCGTTATTCCTTTCCTTGGAATAGAGAGAATTTTTTACATTTTTAAACAATTGTTTAACTGCTTCTCTCTCTCTCTCCTCCTCCCTCTCCCTCCCTCCTTTCCTTCTTCTCCCTCTCCCCTCTCTGTCCCTCTCCCTCTTCCCCACCCCCACCTCTCTTTCTCCTCTTCCCTCTCTCCCTCCCTCTTCCGCCCAATAGAGCAGGCTGCAAGAAAGTTAGGCTATTGCTGTCTTTCAGGGATAGCATTAGCATATGCCTAAGCAGTGGGTTAAGAATTCTTCCACAATTACGGCCAAATGGAAAACACAAAAGCCAAAACATGAAAGGAAAAATGGTGTTTGTGCAGTGTTTTTCACAGGCTGAATTTTCACTAATCTCTCTAATTTCCCTTTGTTTCTGTTAAGATTTGTTTTCCAAAGGGGCAGCTAGGTGGCTCAGTGGATAGAGCACCGGCCCTGAAGTCAGGAGGACCTGAGTTCAAATCTGACCTCAGACCAAACACTTGACACTTACTAGCTGTATGACCCTGGGCAAGTCACTTAACCCCAATTGCCTAAAAAACCAACAACAACAACAACAAAAAAAGGTTTGTTTTCCAACTTGTATACATAACTTTATTTTTTTAAACAACCTCCTTATCCCTTTATATTTTGTGTCTCAATAGATGAATATCATTTGAAGTCTTCCTGACAAGTGGCTCTGGAAGCAGGTGGATTCTATTGCCTACTTAGAATGATGTGAGGCTCTGAGATTCTTTTGTCAGTTAGATAGAGAAATCTCAACATTTTTGGCCCAGTGTAAACTCTCTATGGACCTCTACCTAGAACCCAAACCAAAGTAGCTTATTTCCCATCAGACTGTCTACTGAACCTTCTCACTAGTAATGTCTTCCTTCTGGACAATTCAGAAGGATTCCTCATTTGACATCCCCTTCAGTCAGACATTTCCAACATGGATATATGCTCATGTGGATAGGGACAAGAGATTATGTGACTTTTAGGTAAGGTGAACTATGGCCATGGGAGATCTGAGACCTTGCCAAGGAATAATGTCCTGGTGAATCACATTTTGGAAAGTCTGGCTGAACCCAAACATATTGAATCAGCCTAGGTGTCAGTAGCCACCAGTTTTCTGTCCCTATCCAGCAATGTGCCCTCACTCAGTCCTGTCTTCAGCTTGATCAAAGTTGTGGTGATGACTAAATTGTTCTCTCAATCTATGTGTTGGACATATTCAAAGTGCAATTATAGGGAAGCCTATGTGGGTCTGTTAAAAACAGGGAAGGACTCAAGGTCTTGATCACGCCTGCCCTCAGGCCTGAGTATGTCCTGGGACTGTGGGCATAGGCAAGCCCGAGTGGCAGCATGGCAGAATGGATAGAGTGCCATCCTTGTTGTCAGGCAGATCTGGTTCTACATTCTGTCTCTGACACAATGGCTGTATGACCCTGTTGCTGATCTGCACTGAAAGAGGGAGTTTCCTTACTGGGAGTTCCATACACCAATTAAAGCACAGGTCTATATAGGGGAAAAAAAAAAACAGGTCTGCCTACTCACGAGTGGAAGCAACAGGCTGTAATAGACCGTTGTCCCCCACAAGAACCAATCCCTATGGTCTATACCATGGTCCACTTGTTTTTGTGCTTCAAAATCAAACCTCCAAATGTCTGGAAACTGTGGAGATCATCTATGGGAGATCTGGGGGTCTTGTGGACATTGTGGACTCACTCCTAACTCAGGAAGATCAAGTTATCTCATAGCTATGTGCCTCCCTGGTGATAGTCAAAACATGACACAGGTGCTAATTTGGGTTTGGACTTGTGATTCAAGAGGTCATGTCCTTGAAGACCAGAAACACTAATAGTCACTTTAATTAAATATAGTCCCCCTCCTTCTTTTTCCTGTGGTGCTAGGAACCTTACCTGGCACTGGAATCCGGTTATTAGGTGGTTCCTAGGTGAGATAGCGCTCTGCTAGAAGCATAACTACTAGAAGCATCATTTAGAGTAGGAACATACTATGTTCAGCAATGGCCTTCTCTCCCCTTCAAGACCTCCAGCTCAGCTCTCTCTCTCTCCAGTATCATGGCTTTCTAGATTTTATAAGTTTTGCCTGGACATAAAAGGTACCACGGATAGGCCATATGATTGTATGTCCCAGAGGCAACATTTCTGTCCGGCCAAGTTACTCATCTACCAAGTCAGAGAACATGGTTTTGCACAAGTCTTTGAATAAAACCAAGCCAAACTGAAGAAGGGTTTCATCTGACCTTGTATTTCTCCTGCTATAGTTCTAGGACTAAAGTATTTAATAAGAAAAACAACAGCAAGTCACAACTCTATCATGATTGTAAAGCTCTGAATGCCATAATAATTTAGGAAAACCAATGTCCTCTGACCTTGATACCTGACTTGCTGGACCATCTGTCAGTAATGTTCACCAAATAGTACCTCTGAGGCACACGTAATTAGCCTGGCATACAGGAAGTTGGTAACCTTTTAGAGCTGGTATGAATCTTGAGTTTTGCTCTTATGTTTTTGTAATGGTCCTCAGCTTTCAGGAGCTTCACAAACTTGACATTGCAGGACCCATTGCGCTGGTTGGGGCGAGGCTGGGAAGGAAAATGTCCATCATATTCTCATATCGTCCCAGAATGCCTATTTAGTCCAGGTGGTTCTCCATTCTTTGCTGAGTTAGAGAAACACCAATATGTGAAGGATGATTTGGAATTTACTGGGCACATCATAGGGTGATAGGGTGGTTCAAATGTGCATATGGAGTCACGTAGGGCAGAATCTGTGCTAAAGTGGAAAACCTGCAGCGGTCGCCTGGTGTTATATAATAGTCGTCTCTATGTCTCCTTTTCTGATGATGCTCCTCGCTAACCAGCGGTTACCGTTCAAGATTTTCTTGAGGTCACCAGAGGCAGAAGTAAGTGGTTTTAAGAACTGACATCTCAATCTTTACTTTGATCTAATGACTTAAATCTAACCTGTAGAAACAGTTCACTGTAGAGACCGATATGACCATCATCATCTGGGAGGTGGGGGAAGCTTCCAGGGAAGGTACTTCCTTCTAATTACTCCAGAATGGTTGGATTAGTTAACAACCCCAGCAACGGTGCATTAGTGCACTTCTAATTTTTCCATATCCCCTCCTATATTTATCATTTTCCTTCTCTGTTATATTAGCCAATCTGATAGAGATGCATAGGTGACACCTCAACCATTTTAATTTCCATTTCTTTAATCAATAGTGATTTAGAGCATTTTTCATATGACCATAGGCAGCTTTGACTTTTTCATCTGAAAACTGACTCTTCATATCCTTTAACCATTTATCAATTGGAGAATGACTCATATTATTATAAATTTGACTCAATTATCTCTATATTTGAGAGATGAGGCCTTTGTGAGAGAAACTGGCTGTAAATTTTTCCCCAGTTTGCTGCTTTCCATCTAATTTTGGCTTCATTGGGTTTGTTTGTGCAAAATCTTTTTAATTTAATATAATCAAAATTATATATTTTATGGAATATTATTGTGGTATAAGAAATGACAAGTGGGATTATTTCAGAAAAACTTAGAAAGACTTACATGAACTGATACAAAGTGAAGTGAGCAGAATCAGGAGAACATTGCACACAATAACAGCAATATTGCATGATGATCAGTTGTGAATGACTTAGCTACTCCCAGCAATACAAAGATCCAAGAAAAATTTGAAGGACCTAGGATGAAAATTCTATCCACTTTCTGAGAAAGAACAGATGGAATCTGAATGCAGATTGAAATATACTTTTTTTAACTTTATGTTTCTTGTTTTTTGTCTGTGTTTTCTTTTATATGACTAATATGGAAATATGTTTTGCATGATTGCATATGTAAAACTTTTATAAAATTGCTTGCCTTTTCAATGATCAAGGGTAGGAGAGAATTTAGAACTCAAAATTGTAAAAAAATGAAGGTTAAATTGTTTTTACATGTAATTGGGAAAATAAAATATTAAAGTTCAAAAAATAAATTTAAATTGCATTGTTAAAATTTCCTCCATCACTTTCTTAAGTCTAGATAATCATCACAACAATAAACCACACCCCAATTCGTAGTTCACCAGTTTCTGAAATGTAAATGCTCATACTGAATTTAACAATCAATTCTTGAGAGCATGTTCAATTTGACTCCAGAATTCTCCTTTCTCACATAAGAGGTGAAGCTACTTCAATATCCAATTGACCAGCAGGGTAATGAGCCTAAGGAGTGGATATATGAACTAGTTATTCATTCAATCAGTCTTCAGTGTCTATGTGCTAGAGTTAGTAGAGGTTTTTCATCAATTCTATCCCACGAAATCATAGCTTCATGTTCAAAGAAGTTATTCAAGGGAGTGGCTAGTTTGTGGGATCTCAGAAATGTTGACATGGTGGAGCAAAGCAGTGATAAGGGTGTTAATTAATATGCTGCCACCATGAAAGAATAGTGTCCAGGGCAGAGAGATTCTGAGAGAAAAATGCCAATCCACAAAGACCTACCATTTCTTGTTACAGAATGGCTCTTCTGAACTCTGAGATGACCTCAGCTTCAGACTACAACTGTTAATCTGCTTGGTTACCTCCTGCCTAGATTTTCATATTTGGATACCTTGCAAATTCCAAATTGAGGAAGCCTGGCTTCCTTTTTATTCTCTCAGACCATGATTTAAACCACACTTTCTTTTACTAAAGAGTTTTTTTCCTTGCTAATTGACCCCTTAGAACCAGCATGCATCCTGCCTGTAGACAGCAATGACTAATATATCTTCACCTCATCCAACTTTCTGGCAGAAATAAAAGAAGTATAAATAGTCAATAGTTACCCAGGAGAATTTAGATTTCTAATTTGGCTAAATTTGTTGTAGTTCAGTTATTTCAGTTATGTCCGACTCTTTGTGGTCTCCATTTGGGGTTTTCTTGACAAAGATCCTGGAGTGGTTTGCAATTTCTTTTCTGACTGATTTTATAAATGAGGAAACTGAAGCAAATGGGACTAACTGACTTACCCAAGGTCACATAGCTAGTAAGTTTCTGAGGCTACAGTTGAACTCAGGAAGATGAGTCATCCTGACTTCAGGGCTGGATGTCTATCTAGCTCTACCTAGCTAAAAAGTGGTTAAATATAAGCCACTTAGACAATTAATCAACAAACATTTATTAAGTACCTATTATGTACTAGGCACTGTGCTATGTATTGAGGGTGTAGATGTAAAACTAAGACTATTTCTGCCCTCAAGAAAAATACATTCTAATGAGACATGAATATTACATATTATATATACATCTACATATATGTGTGTATAGATATCTATACCTATCTATATCTGTGTGTGTATAGTGTCTCAAAGTGTTGGTGCAATTTTAAGTTTATTAAAGCCTATATTTTGATAATGATAATATTCATGTAAAGGTATATTTCTAAAACACATCCAAACTACATTCAAGACAATTTTGAGGGGAAAGACATTAGCAGCTAAGGGAATAAAAAAATTCTCAAGTAGATGTTCTGAGCTGAGTGTTGAAGGAAACTATGAATCCCAAGAGATGAAAGTGAGGAGGAAACACACAGCCAATGCGAAGGCATGGAGAAGGATAAGGAACACTATATAATTTTACCTTTTACCTTTCATTGAGAAATTATAGATCCTTGGAAAGAAAATTATTATTAGGGAAATAAAGAAAAGGGTTTCTTAATATTCTTAATGGAAGTAAAATTGATCATGCTCTTTGAAGACTTCAGATAGAAATTTGGATCCAAAATGGCTTAGATTTAAGATATATAGTAAAAAAGTTATTTTGATCTAGGAGTAAATATAGAAAAAGTTGAAAAGAGAAACAAAAATTCAATTTTAAATAGTTCTAAATAGGGCACCATCTCACCCAGTATTTGCCGTTCCTGTCTAGAAAGGTTTTCATTTGAATTGCAGGCAAATAATGTAGAAGATGTCCTTTGCCAATGGGGCATGGGTGATTCCATTGAACTTCTATTGACCCTATTTTCCTTTTTCATAGAGGATAGAAGTAAAAGAAGGTTCAAAATGTTCAAACAAGCAGCCCTAGGCCATGCTAATTTGGGGCAAAAATCTACATAGATTTCTATGTGGGCTTTTATTTGTTTTAATCATATTTGAGTAATTAATCTGTAATGCATAGATGAATGTAGTTCACCCACAACGTATCATAGAATGTATAACTATGAGTAATGTCTGAAAGTTTTAAAGAGGCCTTTTATAAAGACTTGATATAAATAAAAGCTTGCTAACAGAGCTACAAAAGAGAAATGGACTACCTTGGGAGCTAGTGGTGTAACATTCATTGCAGGGGTATAAACAAAGGCTGAATGACCACTTGTGTATGTAAGAGGTTATCAGAATCCACCACATTCATTTGTATGCCACCCCTCAGTCTGATATTTGACTCATTTCTATATTCAATCTTATCACCCCTAATTCAAGGGCAGTCCAGAGATATTTCTGTACATTTTATCATTAATTCATAACATTTTCACATCCCTGGAAAAATCCTTTTCCAATAGTAGCTACTCATCTTTCTGTCTCTCTGTCTCTGTTTCTTTCGACATACATGTATGTCTTTATTTTATTATTTAATCCTAATTGCCTAAGGAAATATACACATGCATACCACATATATGTATATATAATCCCTCAGTCGCTTAGGATTAAATAATAAAACAGACAATTATTTGCAATATTTTAGTTGTGAGAAAGTTCATAGTCACCTAAAATTCTTACCTTTGATACCACTATCACACACAATTAAACTTCATTCAGGGTAACAAAATTTCTTCTCCAGAATCTTACTAATCCTATTTGCTAGATAAAAGTTAAACTATTTTTTTTAATAAAGAAAGAACATACTTCCATATTTTCTTTCCTTATGTAACAGCATCTTCAGCTTCCCTTAGTTCTGATATTAATAGTATCTCTCTCTAGACTCTTTATAATATATATATTATACACACACACATGTATATTATATATTACATATATATACATATATTATATATACACACATATGTATATATGTGTATATATAATATGTAATATACATGTCTCATTAGAATGTATGTTTCTTGAGGGCAGAAATAGTCTTAGTTTTACATCTACACCCTCAACATATAGCACAGTGCCTAGTATATAATAGGTAATCGTGTTGATTAAATAAGTCTAAGTGGCTTGTATTTAGCCACTTTTTTAGCTAGATAGACCTAGATAGAGGTCCAGCCTTAAAATCAGGATGACTCATCTTCCTAAGTTCAAATGTAGCATCTATATCTATATCTATATCTATCTATCTATATATATGTCTATATCTATATATATAGAAAGAGGAGATTTCTTTTCAGGTATGGGTTAGAAAAGATGGACACTGAGGTCTTTTCCAATTCTGGATATTTGTGATTCTATTAGTTGTCTCAAAGGACAGGATTTCTTTCTCCTTTAAAATGTTTTAAATTCTGAAATTAATATCAATACTTAATAAAATAGGCACTTCCATATACATAATAGAATAAAAAAGATTGAACATGGAACTGCACACATCTATTATGTATTCTTTATCATTCTTTTAAAATATATAATAAATTCATTTTGATGTTTTCAAAGCTATTCTTGCCTGTGCTTTTTTCTGGTTTTCTGTTCTCTTTTTTTGCATTAAAAAAGATACTTCAAGGATATTCCCTTTTTCTTTCCTTTTTTATTGTCCTATCCCTAATTCTCCTTTGCCTTACTACCCCTCTATGAGAAAAGAGTAATCTTGTAACAAATATGCAAAATATGCCTAGTCAAACAAAACAAATTTTTGAAAATATACATCTTATTCTGCTGTTAGGAAGTGGTTAGCCTACTTCATCATCACTTCTCTGGTAATGCAGTTGGTCATTACATTGATTAGATTTCTCAAGTCTTTCAAAGTTTTTTCTTAAAACAATTTTACTGTATGATTTCCTGGTTCTGCTCATTTCACTCTACATCAGTTCATATAGGTCTTCCCAAGTTTCATTAAAAGTATCCATTTCATTCTTTCTTACATTAAAAAGCTATTAAATTATATTTATATACCATGATTTGTATAGCCATTGCCCAATAGATGGGTATCCCCTAAATTTCTAGTTCTTTGCAACCAGAAAAAGATGCTACAAATTTTTGTACAGATAGATAATTTTCCCTTGTCTTCAATGTCTTTTGGGGGGTGAAGTCTGAGTAGTGGTATCAGATCAGAGGATGAACATAACACACTGAGTCTGAGGGCATATTTCCAAATTACTTTTCAAGATGACTGGACCACAGTTCTACCAAATTAAATCACAGTTCACAGTTCTATGAATAGTACTTTTAGTGTTTGTTTTCCTAAAGTCCTTTCAACAACTGTCATTTTACTTTTTCTCTCATCTTTGCCAATCTTATGGGTGTGAGATGGAACTTCAGAATTGCTTTAATTTACATTTCCCTTATTAGTAATTTGAAAAAAATTTCATATATTTGTACCTTGTGTTTTTTTTGGGGGGGGGCGGGTAATAGGCAATGGGGTTAAGTGACTTGTCCAGGGTCACACAGCTAGTAAGTATCAAGTATCCGAGGCTGGATTTGAACTCGGCCTCTCCTGACTCCAGGGTCAGTGCTCTATCCACTGTACCTCCTGGCTGTCCCCTAGCTTTGTATTTCTTTTTAAAACTACTTGCTCACATGCATTGATAGTTTATTGGACAATGGTTTCTAATAGCTTTGAATTATATATATCTTGGATGTGAAATCTTTTTTTTTAATCAAAGAAACTTGTTGCGAATATTTTTATCATTAACTATTTCCCTTTTAATTTCAATTATTTTTGTGAAAAATTTCAATTTTATATAATAAAATCATTCATTTTATAATCTCTGCAGTCTTCTCTATCCCTTGTTTGGTCATGAACTCTTTCCCTATTGATAGATATAAAAGGTAATTCAATCTTTCACCTCTAATTTGTTTAAGATGTTGTTCCTTATATCTTGGTTATGTAGCCATTTGGAGCTGATCCAAGTATACAGTGAGATGTTGGTTTATAGCTAGTTTCAAAGGTCAGGATTTCTGACACTGGAATGGCTTCTGCTCATTATGATCAATTGTGATTCAATCAAAAATCATATGAAGCTCCTACTCTGTGCTAGGAACTATGTTACGTACAGGGGGTATAGATACAAGAAATAGTACAGTACTACTCTCAAGAAGTTTACAATCTATCGAGGAGACCACATGTACATATTTATACACACATACTATAAAATAAATTCCAAGCAGCTGGGAGCAAAGGCACTAGCAGTTTGGGGACTCAGGGAAATCTCCACTTCGAAAGTAAAGGAGAAAAGGGATTCTATGAAGTCAGGAAAACCTTCCCTTGGGAAGTAAGGGAGGAGAGGGACTCAGTGAAGAAGAGGTGATAAGGGAGTTCATTCCAGGAATGGGAGGTAGTGAGTGGACAGACACAGGAGACGCCATGCTGCATGCAAAGAATAGAGAGAAGACAAGTTTGATTGAACCATAGAGTACACGAAGGGAAGGAATACAAAATGAGCCTGGGAAGTGGTTGACCATTTGTCAGGCATATTATAATGGATATCCATTTCATTTATAGGTTGAACTAAATGGTTGCTGAGGTCCTTTCCAAATCTCAAATTCCATGAAATACAGGTTGGGGATAGGTTGTGAATGGCTTTAAAAGCCAAACAAAGGAATTTATAGTTTATCCTTGAGGAAACAGGTAGCCATTGGAGTTTATTGAGTTGGAGGAATGATATTGTAAAGTCTGCATTTAAGGAAAATCGCTTTAGCAGCTGTGTAGAAGATAGATTAGAGCAGAGAGAGACCTGAGCTAGGGAGATTGGCTGAGTGCTGAGTAGTCAATGCATATATGTCACGCTAGGGTGACTTCGTTAGTGGCTGTGTCCAGCTCTGCTGCCAGAGTGATAAACTGATTTGTTTGATGCTAATTGGAAGGGACAAAAACCACAAAGTCACTATCAGTCTTCATTCAAATCCTGGCAGTAGGAATTTAGTAGTGGAGAAGGAAAGTGTTTCTCTAATGTCATATCAGATTTGTAGAGAGTCTGTTTCAAGGAGTGAAATTAAGTCCCTTGTGCAGTACGAGTTTGTTAAGCTTCTGATTGAAGTGAATCTTGTAACTCAATACCTTGAAGGCTTAAGTGTTCTATACTGGAACATTTGCCCACATCTTGTAAGTATTCTACAATTTTCCATCACACATGTTCATGTATATGTTCCAAGTTCACATGTATGTTCCCAGTTTGGTATTAAGTACCTAGAAAAGCCATCATTTTAGTTTATCAAAGGAAGAAATTTTTGCTGATTTGGACTTTGTACTGCTATCTTTATTGCTCTTCATACACACTCCATTTCCAACCTTTCATTTTCTTTGTCCTACCTAGGATGAACTCCTTCCTGTCTACTCATGTTGGAACCTCAGTATTAGCAAAGTAGGAATGAATAGGATGGGGACAGAAGTCTATCTCATCAGTAGAAGTCTGGTAGACAAGACATATCAAGCAGCAGAAGGATAGGGAAAGAATGATCAGGACAGTGTCAAAGGTCTAGCAGACAAAATATTTTGACTATGGAAGTTTGAAAACAGGAAGAGTCATGCATATATTTATTGTAGGTTAAGGCTGGCTGGGTTCAGAATAGGTCATAAGTTGCTAAAGGTAAGAAACTAGTAATTTTTCATATTTATTTCTGTAGTGCCTAATAGGATGCCTTGACCAGAGTTGGAATTTAAGTATTTGATGGATTGAATTTAGTTGAGATCATAAAGTCCATAAGAATGCATTAGCAACCAGAAGACATGAGAGCAAATTCTGACCCTAGGGCCAGGCCTCTACTATCCCCATAGTGGACATAGTTGCATACACTACTTAATGATATAAATTCTTTTGGTAAGATGGAAAACCATGAAACCTTAGCTCTTTCCTATGCCAGGGATTCTAGGCCCCTGAGTACTGTTATTTGATCTGCCAATGCACCAAAATGACATATGGTCCTTGTCATCTACCTTTCCACAAGTTGAATCTTTAGGACTTCTGGGTTCTTTCATCATCCCTGCAACTCTCCTAATCAGAGGCTCCTTGAGAGCAGGGATTGCCTTGGGTTTTCTTTTTATATCCTTAGCACTTAACACAGAGATTATTAGTACATAATAAGCGCTTAGTAAATGAGTTTTCATTCATTCATTCATTCATTCATTCATAATAAATACATTTTATGAAGAAAGTGAAATTGAGAGAGTTTGGGAGATGTGGGTTCAAACCAACCTCTCTCCAAATGCTGTTTCATGTGCTCCTCTCACTACACAATGATCCTAGCTGAACTTCAATGCACAAATCAAGCCTCATCTGTTCTGTGAAGAACCAACTACTTATGACCTATGTCATCTTGGGGATGTACCTTGTTCTGCAATCTGGCCCTCACTCTCCTCATTTTTAAAAAGACAGGGGTAGGCTGAAAACCTCTTCTTGATCTAAATCCTATACAGCTATAAACAATCCTAGCTGATATTGAGGTCTCCTTTTTTGGGACTCATTTCACCTAGAGTCAGCACCATAGAGTTCAGTATTTAATTATTCTCTAATAGTTTCTTATATTAGTCTTATCTTCCTGACTATCACTTCATTCAACCATCTCTTTGTTGGGGGGTGGGAGAAGAAGAAGGATGAATTATTGAGTCTCTGTAAGTGAATTTTCTAGTAGTTGAAATTTCCCTTTTAACTCCTGAATTTTTTTCATTTTACCACTTTTAGGATAAATCTTTTTTTTATAATTTATCATATACCTTATTAAACAAATCTATTCACTATGCTTTGGATTTTTTTTTAAGATTTGGGGTCACAGTAAGCAAAGGGTGATTTGCTCCTATACTAGATGGGTCATAATGTCTGTCATTTGTCACACCACAGTGTCAGTTTCAAGAAACTATCCTTAACCTCACTCTTCTCCCAATCTTCTGCTTTTAATCTACTGTCTGCTGTAACATAAGAAGGTAAAACTAGATAACCAAGTTCATTAAACTTTAAATTACAGCAATTATAAGTCAATACCTCTAGCCTAAGAGAAACTTGACCTCTGTTTTAGAGTTTACTAGAATTCAGAATTTCAAATAAGTTGGCAATTAATGAAGATTGCAAACTACTGAAAGGCAAAGACCCTATCCTATACTTCCAAATGCTCATGACTGGGCACAGAATAGACATCCAAGGAATTACTGTTGATTGCTTGATTTGTCAACAAGATGATAAGTTTCTTATGCTAGGGCAGTTGAGTGTTAAAGTTAAATTAAAGGGCACTAAAGATTTGGATAATCACTTTTCAAGTTGATTGGGGGGAAAACCCAACTGTGGGTTGTGTTACTAATGAAAAAAGGCAATGCTTAATGCTGAAACTTCTTTTTCATCACCATAAAATATTTATGAGAATCAGTTTTGTTCATACCCAGGAAGTTCCTTGCTTTCCTGACTCCAGCTCCAGAGCTTACAGGGGTGTGGAACTTGTAGCCTCAAGGCAACATGTGACTCTCTAGGTCTTCAAGTATGGCCATTTGACTGAATCCAAACTTCACAGAACAAATCCCCTTAATAAAAGGATTTGTTCTGTGAAACTGGGACTCAATCAAAAGGCTGCACTCAAGGACCTAGAAGACCACATGTGGCCCCAAGGCTGCAGGTTCCCCACTCCTGAATGCTACTACAAGTTGTTAGGTCCCAGAAAGTAGAACTAGAAATAGTGAAAGTTGCAAACAGGCAGATTTTTGACCCTATGAAGAAAATTTTCCTAATAGTTGTACAGCTCAAAGCTGGAACGAGCTTAATAGGTAATTAAGTCTCCATCACTAGAGGTCTTCAAAAAGGCTAGATGGATATGTGTCAGTGATATTATGAGGGGTATTCACTTCCAAGATAGATGGCCTCTGAGTTCTTTTTCAGCTCCGAGATTCTGTAATATCAAATGAGGTCAGAACAAATGGAAGATTGTCTGGTGTAGTGGTAAGGGTGCTGGAACCAGAGAGCACTTGGGTTCAAATTGTGGCTCTGTACTTACTAAATGTGTGACATCTGTCAAGTCATTTAACCTCTCTGGGACTCAGTTTTCTCATCTGAAAAACAAGGTGGTTAGATGAAACCTGTGACTCCCGACATTTATTCACAAATGAACAAAGTATACCTACCAAGAAAGAGCTCTGAATTCATGGAGGCAAATTTGATCTCTCAGAACACTGAAAGGCAACATGGCATAAAGAGCAGAATTCTAGCCTCAAAGTCAGATGAGTTTAAGTTTTGTCTCTTAATATTTACTGACTGTGTGACCCTGAAAAAAATAATTTGACTTCTCAGGACCCCAGGTAAGTCTCTAAGAATAGAAATTACAGAAATTGCCAGTCTAGGATGGAGGGAAAGAAATGAATAAGAATTATGCAATATAAAAGGACTGCAATGGGTTTCTGATCTGCCTTTGGTAGAAGAAACCTCTTCCCCAGTAGTTTCCCATATCAATGAAATCACAAGTCTGGATTACATATTCACTGAGACAGTGAAATGAGATGTGTGACTAGATTATGGGTTTGAATGGATATACCTGATTCTAAAGAAACAGAATAGGTAAAATGTGGGGAAGGAAGTAGTATTATATTAAGAAGAAATCCAGAAACCAGAGGCAGGGTTCATAGAAACAATATTTTCCTAATTGTATACTGCAGACCACCTGAACAGAAAGAAGAAATAGAAACAGTTGAAGAGTTAATTTGATAAACATATCACATACGGGGGTATGAAATAGTATTTATGGGAAGTTTCAATTATCTAAACATCTGCTGGAATACCCTACCCCCCTCTTCTTTTTCTCTCACTTTCCTTCTCTGAATCCCTATCTCTCTACCAAAATCAGTGACTTGCTTTTATGAGAATTTTATCTTTTAAAAGAAGAAGGAACCAAGATGAGGCAATTTTCTTCTTGATCTGATTGCTATCAGAAACTGTAATAGGAATGACAGGGAATGAAGTTATAACACTATCTTAGATTAGGTGATTGAAGAGAAGAAAAACCAATATAGTCTGAGATAGGCTCTAGATTTTTGAAAGAGATGATTTCAAAGGGTTCAAAGGAAGAATGGGTACTGTACGATTCCATAGTTTAAGGATTAAAGATGGGTGTGTGTGTGTGTGTGTGTGTGTGTGTGTGTGTGTGTACCCAACATCAATGTGAAGTCATTGGAAATTCGTTGATTAAACAAACACACATATACATATAATGGAAACAAGAATGAATATTAGAGGCTTAAGGGAGGAAAAGCAGTGACTGTCTTGAGTTCTCTCCCAAAGCCCTCCAAATACGTAAAAAAAAAATGGCTCTAAACAAAATCTAAAGCAGCAGAACCCACAAAAAGACAGAGTGAAACAAATTTCCAGCTAAAGACAGCCTGGATGGTTGATTTGAAAGGTATATTGTGCCGGGCGGGGAGAGGAGCGCAGTTTGGCGTGGGCACGAAGGCTGCAGCAAACCTGGAGCAGGCCTCAGAGGACTGAATCGCAGGCAGCTGTGGCAGCTTCCAGACTTCTCAACCCAGGAATGCCAAAGACAACATGGAAGGTCAGCGGGAAAAGTCTGTGACTGCGGTGAGAGAGGAGCTAGGTGTCAGTCACAAGTCTTGAGTGCGGCCCAGGGCCACAGCTTTATCCTGAGCTTCTGGGCCACAGACTGAGGGGGGAATTGAGTGGCTGATCAGAGGGGGATTGCAGGGGTCTCTTTGCCAATGCTGAGTCAGGAATCTCTTGCTTTACCAATGCTTGAATCTGGGTCGCAGTTCTGAGGGGTGGTCCTGGGGCAAGGAGGAGGAGCGCTGGTGTGGTGGAGCTTGTTGTGGTGGTGGAGAGGAAACACCTCGCCCCTTGTCATACCACCTTGGAAGAACTGAAAATTTACAGGTCCCTAGAAGTACCTCTGAAAACAGGTGTACAAACCCCTGAAGCTTGGGACAGTACACTCTTCACATTGGAAGCAGACTTTTACCTTAACAAAGAGTTTAAAACTCAAGTAATTGGCGGGGATCATGAGTAAGCAGCGCAAAAAGAGTCAGACTATATTATCTTACTTTGGTGACAAAGAAGATCAAAATATACAACCAGAAGAAGACAACAAAGCCAAAGCTCCTACATCCAAAGCCTCCAAGAAAAATATGAATCAGTCCCAGGCCTTGGAAGAGCTCAAAAGGGATTTTGAGAAGCAAGTAAGAGAAGAGGAAAAACTGAGAGTGATGCAAGAAAATCACGAAAAACAAGTCAACAGCTTGCTAAAGGAGACCCAAAAAAATACTGAAGAAAATATTAGAGGCTTAATACAAAACTATGGTATAGTCCTTAAGAAAGATAAAACTCAGAATGAAGTGAGACTAGGAAAGGAAGATAAGGGCAAACAAAATGTTGTTGTTTTAAAGCTATATAGGAGAAAGGAGAAGGATCAAGGAAAGAATAGATTGACTGGTCAAGATCAATATAATGATGATAACTGAAGACAGATGCACTGGGGTTTAATTTTAATGTTGTTTCTGTTTTCTCTGCTAGTTGGAATGATGCTTAGATTGAAAAGGATGGACAAATATGACTTACTCAGATAAGTAAGGAGATAGGGAGAAAGAACGTAGATACCCTGAATGAATTCAGATCACCAGGCTTAGATGAAATACATTCTGGGGTAATGAAGGAACTGATATGTGATTACTGAGCCACTGTCACAGATTTTTCAAAGCTCATGGAGAATGGTAGGCCTATTCTCTAAACTAGAGGTGCCCAGGTTTGAAGATCAGTAATGTTATCCTGACTGTCAAGAAAAGGAATTCAATGGAGTCTGCAAACTATATACCAGTGAGTTTGAATTTGATTCATGGCAAAATTCTAATATGTATTTTTAAAAAGTGGTCAGTGAACTTGTAAAAAAAAAAAAGAATTAGTGACCATAAAAAGCTAAGACACCTTTGTTAAGAATAGCCATGTCAGACTAATAATTTTTCCATTTCTGAAAGGGTGAGATCAGAGGAGTACTGCTGCTGAATATACAAATTACTTATATTTTAAGAAATCACTTGATAAAGTCCTTCATTCTATTATTATAGAAAAGATGGAGAGATATGGGTTAGATGATAATATAATTAGTAGGACTAGGGTCTGATTGCATGGCTGGACACAAAGAATAGGCTTTGTGGTATAGTGACTTGGTATCAGGAAGACCAAGGTTCAAATCCCATTTCTGATGTGTGCAAATGAAAACAGACAACTTATTTAACTTCTCTGAGCATAATGGAACTCTCTAAGACTATAAGTTACAGCTAGGATGTAATCTGCATTGGTGGGAGAAGTTTTCACATGGCTTTAATTATAGGTCCGGGGATGGGGGGGCAGAGCCAAGATGGTGGAGTAAAATCAGTGACTTGCTTGAGCTCTCCCCCAAACCCCTCCAAATACCTATGAAACAACTCTAAACAAATTCTAGAGTAGCAGATCCCACAAAAAGATAGAGTGAAACAAATTTCCAGCCCAAGACAATCTGCGTGGTCGATGGGAGAGGTCTGTTGTACGAGGCTGGGGGAGAAGTGTAGTTCAGTGTGGGCCACACAGGAAAAGATGGGACCCCAGCAAACCTGGAGCAGACCTTAGGGGACCGAATCACTTGCATCTGTGGTAGTCTCCAGACTTCTCAACCCACAAATGCCAAAGACAACTTAGAAGGTCAGTAGGAAAGGTCTGTTGGACCTGTGTAAGAGAGAAGTGTTCTCTGGCCCCAGCCCTGACACAGCTGGGGGGATGAGGGTGGGGAGGGTGGTGGTGGCAGCTGCTACTGGTGCTCTCTGCACACAGAAGGTGGGGGGGGGATTGAGCAGCTGATTAGAGGTGGATTAAAGGGATCTCTTTGCTGGCACTGAGGTAAAATTCTCTTGCTTTGCCAGTGCTTGGATCTGAGTCACAGTCCTGGGTGGTGGTCCTGGGGTGAGAAGGAGAGCTGGCATGGCAGAGCTTGTGGCAGTGGTGGAGAGGGAATCCTCCTCACAGTTCCAAGGCAGAAAAGAGTGATTGTGATCACTCACAGAAGAGGAGCAAACACCTCTTCTTATATCATACCACCTTGGAAGAACCGAAAACTTACAGGTCCCTAGAAGTTTTTCTGAAAACAGCTACACAAAACCCCTAAAGCTTGGGACAGTACACCCTCCACACTGGAAGCAGAGCCCTACCTTACCAAAGACATAAAAAGTCAAAGAATTGGCTGGGGACATGAGCAAACAGTGGGAAAAACTCAGACCATAGAATCTTACTTTGGTGACAAAGAAGATCAAAACATACAACCAGAACAAGATAAAGCCAAAGCTCCTACATACAAAGCCTCCAAGAAAAATACGAATTTGGTCTCAGGCCATGGAAGAGCTCAAAAAGGATTTTGAAAAGCAAGCAAGAGAATTAGAGAAAAAATTGGGATGAGAAATGAGAGTGATGCAAGAAAATCATGAAAAACAAATCAACAGCTTGCTAAAGGAGACCCCAAAAATACTGAACAAAATAATGTCTTGAAAATAGAGTAACCCAAATGGCAAAAGAGGTCCAAAAAGCCAATGAAGAGAAGAATGCTCTAAAAAGCAGAATCGGCCAAATGGAAAAGGAGGTGCAAAAGTTCACTGAAGAAAATAATTTTTAAAAAATTAGAATGGAGCAAATGGAAGGTAATGACTCTGATAAATCAAGAAATTATAAAACAAAACCAAAAGAATGAAAAAATAGAAGACAATATGAAATATCTCATTGGAAAAACAACTGACCTGGAAAATAGATCCAGGAGAGGTAATTTCAAAAAATTATCGGACTCCCTGAAAGCCATGATCAAAAAAAGAGCCTAGACATCATCTTTCAAGAAATTATCAAGCAAAACTGCCTTGATATTCTAGAACCAGAGGGCAAAATAGAAATTGAAAGAATCCACTGATCACCTCCTGAAAGAGATCCCAAAAGAAAAATTCATAGGAATATTTTAGCCAAATTCCAGAGTTCCTAGGTCAAGGAGAAAATATTGCAAGCAGCCAGAAAGAAACAACTCAAGCATTGTGGAAACACAATCAGGGTAACACAAGATTTAGCAGCTTCTACATTAAGGAATTAGAGAGCTTGGAATATGATATTCCAGAGGTCAAATGAGCTAGGATTACAACCAAGAATCACCTACCCAGCAAAACTGAGTATAATCTTTCAATGGAAAAAATGGATATTCAGTGGAATAGGGGGCTTTCAAGCATTCTTGGTGAAAAGATCAGAACCGAATAGAAAATTTGACTTTTATATACATATACATATATATATATATGTATATATATGTATATACACACACACAGACACACACATAGACAGAAGGCACAGGGTGAGTTGAATATGAAGGGATGATATCTAAAAAGAAAATTAAGGGGTGAGAGAGGACTGGGAAAAGGAGAAAGGGAGAAGTAGAATGGGGTAAATTATCTTGCATAAAAGAGGCAAGAAAAAGCTTTTATGGTGGAGGGGAAGAGGGGGGACATGTGAGGAAATGAGTGAATTTTATTCTCATCGATTTGGCTTAAGGAGTGAATAACCTACACACTCAATTGGGTATGGAAATTTATCTTACCCCACAAGAAAAATAGCGGGGAAGGGAATAAAAGAGGGGAGATGATGGAAGGGAAGGTAGACTGGGGGAGATGGTAATCAGAAGCAAACACTTTGAGGAGGGACAGGATCAAAGGAGATAATAGAATAAATGGGGAATGGGATAGGAGGGAGGGAAATATAGTTAGTCTTTCACAACATGACTATTATGGAAGTGTTTTGCATGACTACACATGTATAACCTATATTGAATTGCCTGCCTTCTCAATGAGGATGGGTGGGGAGGGAGGTAGAGAGAGAATTTAAAACTCAAAGTTTTAAAAACAAATGTTAAAAATTGTTTTTATATGCAACTGAGAAATAAGATATACAGGCAATGAGGTATAGAAATCTTTCTTGCTCTACAGGAAAATAGAAGGAGAAAAGGATAAGAGAAGGGGGTGTTAGAAGGGAGGGCAGATTGGGGGAAGGGGTATTCAGAATGCATGCTGTCTTGGGGTTGGGGGAGAGATGGGGAGAAAATTTGGAACTCAAAATCTTGTGGAAGTGAATGTTGAAATTTATTTAAAAATAAATAAATTAGTTAATAAAAAAATAGGTCCTTGACATATGTACCTCAATTGGAAGGAAGTTTCCAGTAGAGTCCCCCAAATATCCATGCTATTTAACATTTTTACCAATTATTTGAATAAAATTATAGATGGAGTGCTTATCACATTTGAATATGCCAAAAATCTAGGAGGGATGGCTAACCCACTGAAAGCAGATGTTAGATTAAGGGAGGAATAACATCTTAGAATATAGAGATGCTATCCTTGCTACAATTAACCCTCATCAGAATACATTTTGAGATTTTTGACAGGCTAGAATATTAGGGGAAATCTAAAATGATAAATGTTTTTTTTACATTTTTATTAATTTATTTTGAATTATCAACAATCTCTTCCATACGCTTTTGAGTTTTAAATTTTTCTCCCCCTCCCTCCCCCCTCCCTTCCCCAGATGCCTCCCAATCTGATATAGGCTATACATAAACATTCCTATTAAACATATTTTTACATTAGTGATGTTGTAAGTAAGAATTAGAACCAGTAGGAAGAACCACCAGAAAGAGGAAACAAAACATAACAGAAGAAAAAAAATAGCAAATAGTATGCTTTGATCTGCTTTCAAACTCCATAGTTCTTTCTTCTTTGTGGGTAGCATAAAATGATACAATTTAATAGAGATAAATGTAAAGTCTTATATGTGGGGTCAAAAATCAATTTAATAGTTACAAGATAGCAGGAGGATTGATAGAAAGTAGTTCTTCTGAAAAAGATCTAAGGGTATTACTCAACTTTGTGAGTTCAATGTGAGTAAATAGTGTTATGGCACCCAAGAAACCTAGTAGAATATTTGGCTCCATTAAAAACCATTATCCAGGAATAAGTTATGAATTTTACCTTATTCAGATTACATTTGAAGTATTTTATTCATTTCTGGTTCCTAGATTTTAGGAAGCTCATTCATAAGCCAGAGAATATTTCATAGGAGGGCAATCTAGTTTGGGGACAGGGAAGGAAATAACAATTTATATAATGCCTACTTTGTGGTAGGCATTGTGTTAATTAAGTGCTTTTAAAATATCTCATTTAATCATTGGATGGTGAGGGCTATAAATTTGTAGCACATAAGAACTGGTTAAAGGAACTGGGAATGATTAACTTGGGAATGATTAACTTGGAAAAGAAGAGATTTAGAGTGTACAAAATAGCTGTGTTTAAACATTAGGAGGGTTGTTAGCTGGAAAGGGTTATCAAGTTGTTCTGTTCAACCCTAGAAAGTAGAATTGTAGTTATGGTGGTGCTAACAAAAAGGTAAATGTATGCTTTATGTAAAGAAAACTTTGTAATAATTAGACATAACCAGAAGTAGAAGGGACTGTCTTAGAAACTAGTATCTCTTCCCTCATTGAAGGTATTCAATCAAAGGTGATATTACTTATTGGGTATTTTATAGAGGGAATTCTTTTTAGGGTATGGATCAAAATACATAGCCTCTGAGGTTTATTTCAAATTCTTACATTCTGTGACTCTGGTATGCGATTAAATACTTACCTTTAAGATATTTATGTAAGCTCTCAATTGCTGATCTTGTTGAATTTTAATAGATATGAACACAGACAAAAATCATACTCATATCCAACACTTCTTGGAATACCAAGTGTACAACTCCTTCATATTCCACCAAAAACTGGAGTTTTGAATGAATTCTAGGACTGTTATAGAAGCATTTCTGAGGGCCCATTTTGAGATATCTTTCAACTCATATTATTCATATTATGAAAAACCAATAACCTACCATCTTGCATATTGGAATCCCAACTCCAATTATCTTAATCTAGGATGTATTTCACATTTTCGTGGAAAGGAAATTCTCTGGAAATTGCATAAACAGAATTCAGTTTATTATGAGTGGAACTATATTGAGATGCTTTAACATTTGACCACAGTGGAATGTAGCAAACAATTAGCTGTTTATCACCATGAGAGAAAACAATTAACTATGATTTGGGATTATGCATATTATAATGCTTATAATTGCAAAATGTTTATCTTTTCATATTTTTTCCTTCATTGAAAATCAATTCAGTGCTCATTTATCATTGTTTTGTTTCCTTTGTGCTATATTTTATTTTGATTACATACATTTACATTATATTAATCTATAAACATACACCTAAAACAATGAAATTTAATAGAATAGTGTTAGAAATGTATGACATCATTCATGTTTATTTTTGACCCTGGAATATTAATTTTTAGAGAGGAGGAATTTTTTTTCCTCTAAGGGTCTAAAGGTCTGTAGGACAACATGCAAGAAGGCTAGACAAAATTCAAAAAGATTAAATTTAATAGGGATGAATGTAAAGTCTTATACAAGTCCTGCAAGAATCAATTTTAAAAGTACAAAATGGAGGAAATGTAACCATAGCATTTTAGAAACAAAAATGTAGTGAGTTTTTTGTGGATAGAAAGCTCATTTCAAGTCAAAACTCTAAAATGGTAGCCAATTTATAGAATCACAGGATCATAGATTTTAGAAGTCATTTAGTCTAATCTTCTCATTTTACAGATGAAGAAACTGAGACCCAGAGAGGTTAAGTGACTTTTCTAGATCACACAAGTAGCAAGCAGTAAGCCAAAATTTGAAGTCAGGTCCTCTAACTCCAAATTCAGCATTCTTCAACTCAATTAAATGTGCATTAATTTTGAGTTGAATATGAGCAAGTCACTATACGAGGTTATCAGGGCACCAAAATAAAGAAAATCAGCCCCTACTCTGAGGGAGCTTACATTTAACTAAGAATGTACATTATATATAGACAAGTACATAAAAAAAAGTATGCACAAAGTAATACAAATTGTTTCAAGACAGAGGAAGCACTAATAACCAGAAAGATTGGAAAAGTCATCATGTGGGAGATGACATTTGAACCATTCATTGAAGGAAGTTTGGGATTGCAGAAGGTAAAAGGTAAGGAAGAAATGAATACCAGATATGATAGATTCAGATGTGGCTCTGGAACTGGAACCCTTACATAGATTACCAATTAAATTAACATAATCTAGACTTAGATATTATAAATCATACAGCAAAATATCTGAAAAAAGTTGCAGGATTTTAGTGAATTGCAAGGAATATTGGCCATAACATTTTTAAAACTAATTTAATATGATAAAATTTAATAGGGATAAATATAAAGTCTTGTGTATGGGTTCAAAAAATCAACTCTAGTACAAGGATTCCTTGGAAGTAGTTTTTCTGAAAAAAAAACTTAAAGGTTTTATTGGACTGAGAACTCAATATGATTAAATAGCTTAATACTACACTAAGAAACTCAATAAGCCCCTAAAGGCAATAATATTACCTTACCTAGAATGTTGGAGTAGCAGATAGGGATGGTGGCCCAGGTCTGACCTATCTGCTGCTGAAGAGGCTGAGGATGGTGAACCACTTGAACTTAGGAGTATCTAAGTAAGACTAATGTCCATTGGGTGGCCTACTGAATCCAGTACTGATGTGACAAGCTTCTAGGAAGAGAGTTATGGGGCTGGGCTATCTAAGTAGGGGTAAACTAGCCCAGGTAGAAAACAGGGCACACCAAAGCTTCCAATCTGAACAACAGTGGGATTGGGCCTGTGAGTGGTTGCTGCATTTCTAACCTGGGCAAGAGATTTAGTCTCAAAAAAAAAAAAGTTTGTGGTGGGGAATGTTCTTCCTACTTAGCTTTCCTTGAAGGTTTTTAGTGAGAGAGAACCCATTACTTCCTGAGACATTCCATTCCACTTTGAGATAGTTCTGATTTGTAGATAGTTCTTTATATCAAACCTAAATTTGCCTTTCAGTACCTTCTCATAGCTCTTAGATCTGAGTTCTTTGGATAAAAAGGACAAATCAAATTTTTTTTTCTCATAATAGCCTTTCAAAATTGTTGATCCCACTATCATATCCCTTCTTAACCTTACCAAATGGTGTTATTTCTTCAGTCTCTACCTCTTCAGTCTCAATGTTCTCAGGTCCTTGAAATGAATAGATATCATGGCATAAAAGCCCTTCGTCATCTTTCTTCTCCTTTGGCTGCTCTTCAGCTTGTCAAAGTCTTTTCTAAAATATGGCTCTTGGAGCTGAACACAATAATTCAGGGTAGAATACTTCCATAGTACTGGAAACTTTACTTCTCTTAATGCAATCTAAGATTACAATGGCTTTTTCATGCTATTGAATTATAATGTTTGACGTCTCCTTAAACACCCAAACCTTTTCCAGGTAAATTTTCGAGATAAATTCCTAGTTTTCCCATCCTATGCTTTTATAGCTGTTTTTTTGAGCTTTTGAACAAGACAACATTTATCTGCATTAATTTTGTTATATTCCTTCCATGATCTAGACTGTTGGAGTCATTTTGGATTCTGTCTTCTAACATTTAATTATCTCACGTAGTTTTGTGTCATTTGCAAATTTGAATAATGTGCCAAATGTCTTTTCACCTAAATCACTGATGAAAATGTGAAATAATACAGGGCCAAGCACAGATTCCTAGGTTACTCTATTAGAGATCACCTTCCAAGCTTACATTCACCCACTAATTTCTCCTCTTCACATTCAGCCAACTAACCATTTCAGAATCTACTTTTACCATTGTCTACCTCAGTGGCATCAAAGTCAAATAGAAGTGGAGCTCACTAAACATACTTAAGGACTGCTATGACTGCATATTGACTTATAAAACTGCACATTAACATTATTTATGTTCTATTGTATTTTTACTTATTTTGTTAAACATTTCACAATTACATTTTAATCTGGTTCCTGGACTAGATAGTATATTTGATCCCTGTAATCTATACCATATCTCTGACAGCTTTACCCTGATATACCCATTTTGTAAACAATTCAAAAAAGGAAGTAAAGTTCATTTTGCATTACACATTTTTAGTAATATTTTATTTCCCTCCAATTACATGTAAAAACAATTTTCAAGATTTTTAAAAAAAGTTTTGGGTTCCAAATTCTATATTTCCTTGCCTCCCCTCACTCCTTCCTGAGATGGCAAGCAAAACTGATATGGATTATACATGTGTAATTGTGTAAAATATATTTCCATATTAGTCATTTTGTGGAAGAAAACTCAAACCAGAAAAGGAAGGAAGGGAGGAAGGAAGAAGGAAATAAAGAAAGAAAAAATGAAAATAGCATGCTTTGGTCTGTATTCAGATGCCATCAGTTCTTTCTTTGGAGGTAGATGGCATTTTTCATCATGAGTCCCTTGGCATTGTCTTGGATCATTGTATTTCAATGAATAGCTAAGTGATTCACAGGTCTTCGTTGTATATTATTATTGTTACTATGTGCAATGTTCTCCTAGTTCTGCTCAATTCACTCTGCATCAATTCATATAAGTCTTTCCAGGTTCTTCTGAAATCATCTTGCTTGTTATTTTTTATAGCTCAGTATTTCATTTCAGTCATATACCATAACTTGTTTAGCCATTCCCTAAGTTATGAGCATCTTCACATTTTCCAATTCTTAGCCACCACAAAAGAGCTGATATGTGTGTGTGTGCGTGTGTGTGTGTGTATATGTGTGCGTGTGTGCGTATTACAAATAGGTCCTTTTCCCTTTGGCATGATTCATTCTTTTCCTTTTTTTAGTGGCTCAATGTCAATTTTCTCCTTTTTTTAGGCTATCTATGTATAATCATCTTAAACATATTTCCACATTAGTCATGTTGTAAAGAAGAATCAGAACCAAAGGGAAAAACCATAAAAAAGAAAACAAACAAACAAACAAAAGGAAAATAATATGCTTTGATCTGCATTCAGACTCCTTAGATCTTTCTCTGGATGTGGATAGTATTTTCCATCTTTAGTCTTAGAATTGTCTTAGGTCATTGCATTGCTGAAAAGAGGTAAGTCTATCAAAGTTGGTCATCACACAACATTGCTGTTACTTTGTGCAATGTTATCCTGATTCTGCTCATTTCACTTGGCATCACTTCATGTAAGCCTTTCCAGGTTTTTCTGAAATCTGCCTGCTCATCATTTCTTATGGAATAATAGTATTCTATTACATTCATATACCACAACTTGTTCAGTCAATCCCCAATTGATGGTCCTACCCATAATTTCCAATTCTTTGCTGACATGAAAAGAGCTGCTATAAATATTTTTGTACATGTGGGTCCTTTTCCAAATTTGAGATACAGATCTAGAAGTGGTATTGTTGGATCAAAGGGTATGGCATGATTCATTCTTTTTTTTTTTTACTAATTTATTTTGATTTATCAACAATAACTTCCATAAGCTTTTGAGTTTTAAATTTTTCTCCCCCTCCCTCCTCCCCTCCCTCTCCAAAATGGTGTGCAATCTGATATGGGCTATACATATACATTCTTATTAAACATATTTTCACATTAGGGATGTTGTAAGGAAGAATTACAACCAATAGGAAGAACCACAAGAAAGAGAAAATGAAACAAAACAGAAGAAAAAAGTAGCCCATAGTATGCTTTCATCGTATTCAGACTTCATAGTTCTTTCTTTGGATGTGATAGAATTTTCAATCATGAGGCCTTTGGAGATGTCTTAGATCCTTGTATTGCTGAGAAGGGTCTATCAATATTAGTACCTAACTGATGATGTTATTCCCTTCTTGAGCCAAATTTGACGAGAGTAAGGTTCAAACAATGCTCATCTTCCTCCCTTCTTTCCCTCTACTGTAATAGGTTTTTGTGCCTTTTCCTGTAATGTAATTTATGCTTGTCTGCCTCCTTCTTTCCTTTTCTCTCAGTACATTTTCTTAGTTAGATCAGATTAATCCACTTACTTGGATCCATTTAAGCCACTTGATTAGATTTTTTTTATCATTATATCAAAGTCAACTTATACCCACCCCCTTAATGTATACCCCTTTAACATGGTGTAATAGCAATACAGTTCTCAAGGGTTACAAGTGTCACATTCCCTTGTAGGGATGTAAATGGTTTGCCCTTATTAATAACTTGTTGTTTCTTTCTGTCCCATTTACCTTTTTATGTCTCTCTTTAGTCTTGTATTTGAAGATCAAATTTTCTGTTGAGCTCTGATCTTTTTATCAGGAAGATTTAGAAGTCCCTTATTTCTTTGAATATCCATCTCCTCCCCTGAAAGATCATGCTCATTTTCTCTGGGTAGTTGATCCTTGGTTGCAATCCAAGCTCCTTTGCCTTAAGGAATATCATATTCCAGGCCCTATGGTGTTTTAATGTAGAAGCTGCAAGGTCTTATGTAACCCTGACTGTGGTTCCATGATATTTCAATTGTTTCTTTCTGACTGCTTGCAGTATTTTCTCTTTGACCTGGTAATTTTGGAATTTGGCTGCTATATTCCTTGACGTTTTCAATTTGGGATCTCTTTCAGGAGGTTTTCAGTGGATTCTTTCTACGGCTATTTTACCCTCTGGTTCTAGGACCTCAGGGCAGTTTTCCTTTATGATTTCCTGCAAGACACTATCCAGGCTCTTTTTTTCATCATGATTTTCAGGTAGACCAATAATTTTTAAATTGACTCTCCTGGATCATTTTTCCAGGTCAGTTGTTTTACCATTGAGGTATTTTATATTTTCATCTACTTTTTCATTCTTTTGTTTTTGTTTGACTGATTTTTGCTCTCTCATAGAGTTATTAGCTTCCATTTGCCCAATTCTAATTTTTAACAAATTGTTTTCTTCTATTAGATTTTTGTACCTCCTTCCCCATTTGGCCAACTGGTTTTTAGGGACTTGTTTTCTTCAGTGTACTTTTTTTTTTCCAGTTGGCCAACAGTATTTTTTAAGGACTTATTTTCTACAGTTAATTTTTTGTCCTTTCTTTTCCAAGCTATTGACTCTCTCTTGCATACCTCTCATTTCTTCTCCCATTTTTTTCCTTTTCCTCTCTCATTTGATTTTTAAAATCCTTCTTGAGCTCTTCTAAGAAGGCATTTTGGGCTTCAGACCAGTTCATATTCCCTTCTGAGGTTCCAAATGTGGGTTTGTTGACAATGTTGTCCTCTTCAGAATTTCTGCCTTGATCTTCCCTCTTCCCATAATAAGAATCTATCATACATTTTTTTTTTTACTCATGGTGCTTGCTTATCTCCTGGCCTTTAAAGACATTGAGCTCTCCTGCTAAGGAGCAGAGGGCACTGACACAAGCTTCTTGTGTTGGGAGCCTAGGGCCTGGTAGATGACTTTGTGTGCCGGGGCATCCAATGCTGGCAGTTGGAGGCTGTAGGGTTCTGACAGCTTACCTGGTGTTGGGCTGGAATCAGCAACACTGGAACTCTAGGAGTAGGATTGGGTAGTGTGGCTTCTGGAGATTTCTTGCTCACCTGGGCCTTTCCTTCCTTTTGCTTTCTTCCCATGATTGATTCTTGATGGAGATTTATTAGTTGTTTATGATCATCACTCCATTTTCTAACTTACTAAACATATATTTAATAATATCTTCTTGATTTTTGCCAGGAATTGAATCCAAAACTATTTGCCAATAACCCATAAGTGTTATTTTGAGAATAAAATGAAATAACATTAAAAAGAGCTTTGTAAACTGTAAAACACCATACAAATATGATGAATTATTATTTTTTACTTTAATTTACCAATATTTATTATATCCCCCATTTGAACAATAAAAAAGAAAAATAAAACTCTCCTTACAAATATGAATGCTCCAATAAACATATTACCATATTGGTCATATCTAAAATCGTATTTCTCATTCTGTATCTGGAAAGAGGTGGGTGGTATGCTTCTTTTTTAATCCTCTGAAATTGTAGTTTACAATTGTGTAGATCAGAGTTATGGTCTTTCAAGGTTTTTTTTTTATAATGCTGTTGTTATTGTACATGTTATTCTGTGAATTTTGCTCATTTCTCTCTGCATCAGCTCATAGAGGTCTTTCCATTTTCTCTGAAATGGTCCAATTCGTCATGTCCTATGGAACAAATAATATTCAGTTGTATTTGTGTGCCATATTTTGTTTAGCCATTCCTCAATAGGTCAACACTCAGTTTCCTGTTTTTATTACTATGAACAGATTTGCTAGACATGTTTTCATTATTTTTAAAAAGGCCATGTGACATAGTAGAAAGACACATTTCAAGTGGCCTTGAAACCAGAAGACTTGTCTATCTTCTGGCCCTGGCTCTCCATTTTACTAGCTATGTTCTAGACAAGCAATCCAACGTGTCCCTTTTTTGATTCTCAGTTTCCTCAAATGTGAAGTGGAAATAGTGATACCTGTCTGATTTACCTCACATGATTGTAATAAGCATTATTTTACAGGAATTTATTTTAAAGTATGGGTTTGAGTAGAAGGTCATTGAGGTGTCTTCCAAATTTAAAGTTTTATGATTGTATAAAATGAGATAATATATTTTTAATTGTACTCATTACGTAATTGTAAACTGTTATTGTAGCATAAGGAAGCATTTAAATTGACCAGCATATTGCCCAGTAGTAGTATGACCATATTAAATAGAATTATACTTGTCTGCTTGAATTCTTTTTATCCTCAAGAACATGGTTTAGGGGTTGAGGAGAATTTAGATGTTAGAAAGGCACATTGTCAAAGTTTCCCTGGGTTTAGTAATAGTCCCTCACACTCTTATAATAATTTAACGTTTCTGAAGAGCTTCCTTGCAACAACTCTGTGAGGAAGCTAGTATAAGTATTTTATCTCCATTTTATTGGTAAGAAAACTAAGGTTCTGAAAATGTAATGGACTTGTCAAAGCTTACAAAGCTTACAAATATCTGAGATGGAATTTGAAGCCAAGTGCCAGAGTGTGTTGCTAGGTCTAAAAGTTTGATGAAAAAGATATTGAGGAGCTAGTAAAGCAGTTAATGCTGAAAATAAAATGTCCCTTTCCTTTTCTGTATTTTTTGAGAAGGTGCCCTAAGGAGACAATATGGCTTATATATTTATATCTATATATCTATACATTGAATATATAAATATATATTCTATATATTCAAATCCCTATATATAGATATAGATAGGCCTATTTATATATCTCTATCTATATATTTATATCTATATCTATATATATGTATATAGGATTTGAAGCCAAAAATATAAGGGAAGCCTATTATGGCACATATGATACTTCACTTCCATCCCTTTGCACTGTCTCTTCCCTATGCCTGAAATATACTCACTTCTTCCTTTTAATTGCTGGCTTCTTTCAAGACTTGGACCAAATGCCACATTCTTCAGCAGGCTGTTAATGCTTTTTCCTGCAAAGGTATTTCCATTTACTCTATAGGTATCTTGTATGTACCTAATTAGGGGAGCTAGGTAGCACAGTAGATAGAGTGCCAGGCCTGGAATATGGAAGACATATCTTGCAATTTCAAATCTGACCCCAGATACTTACTAGTTGTGTGACGCTGGGCAAGTCATTTCACCCTGTTTGCCTCAGTTTTCTCATCTGTAAATGAGTTGGAGAAGGAATTGGCAAACCACTTCAGTATCTTTGCCAAGAAAACCCCAAGTGGGGTCACAAAGAGTTGGACATGATTGAAATGACTGAACAAGACATATACCTAATCCAGAAGTCTTAGATGAGTTCTGGAACTGAATTGAACTTGAGGGAGAGGGGTAAAGGGGAAAGGAAAGGGTAAGGGAGGGAGGGAGCTTTCCACTCTCATTGTAACAACAACTTTCGTTGTCAAATTTCTTCATCTCTAAAATGGAGATAATAACATCTACCATATAGATCTGTTTCAAGGGTCAAAAGAGATAAGAAATGTAAAGCACCTTGTAAACCTTAAAACACTATGTTAATTTTGTTATTATTCACTATGTCACATTCCCTTTTGAGGGCTATGGATTTGAAAAGCTGAAAGAAGAAATTCTTAGGTTTCAAATAACAAATTTTTCCATTCTGAAAATAATGGCTGCTTGATTCTAATCTTCATTTTAACCTTGTAGAATCTTTCCAAGCTCAGTACATCATAAAGTCCAGCTCACTGGGGGATAAAATAGATAATTATGCCAATGTTCAGATCATCCTCCATTCCTGTTGGAGCCTATAGCTATCAGGACATGGCCACCTTCCCTGGCCAGCAGGAAACTGAACATTTTGTCAGTTGTATGTGAACCAGAGAAAAGTATTTTCACCCAAATGGTCTTTCTGTATAGGAAACTGCTTCGGAAGTTGGTTTCTTCTGACTCTTCTCAGGTGTTTTCCAAAATTTGTTTCTATCAGGGATGGGGATAATTTGCTTGATATGTCTCCAGTGGGTAGGAGATTGCCAGATGGAGTAAGCCTCATCTATCCACAAGTTCACCCTGAAGGTTCCAATATTATAAATGTTTATTTCTTGGGATTGTCTATCCTCTCTTCCTCCTTTTTTCCTGTTAGCAACCCCCCAGAAATGTGTTGGCTGCAGAAGAAGAGCCAGCATCTGCCAGAATAACTAGCATCCATATAATTACTGCTTTGGCTTGAATGAATTAACATATTTAACTGCTGGGAGGAGAATGCCTTTATGGGAAATACAGATTGTAGCCTGTATTGGCTGAAACTTGCATTTCCTTCCTCATTTGCCAATGCTATGGAAGGAGCATTATGTCACAGAATCAGACTTAAGAGTTGGAAGAAATTTCAGAGGACATCTAGTCCAATATGTTTATTTTGTAAATGAAAAAAAAAATTGAGACCAGGGGGTTCACACAAGTAGTAAATGGTAAGATGTGGGATTTGAACCCAGGTCTTCTGACTCCTGAAAGTATTCCCTTTTGAAAATATCATGCTGACTCCTGATCATTTATTTTTATCAGTGGACTGAATGAGAAACAGAGGGTCAAGGAGGAAAAGTCAAATTCCTTCCCTTCCCCACCAATATCTGAAACACTTATTAATGAAAAATCAATTTAGCAAAAAAAAAAAAATTAAACATATACTATGCACAAGGCACTGTGCTCAGCACTGGAGAAAAAAAAGACAAAAATGAAATAATTTCTGCCTTCAGGTGGCTTACATTCTACTGAAGGGGTAAAATAGGTACCCAAGTCTAACAAAGTTTAAGGACAACGACCTCATGAGCAGCTTATATGGCATTACTACCTAGTTCTACTTGCTGGTGGCTCATTTTCTGATGTATTTTCATCCTGAGTTCTAAAACATGAAGTTTTTTTTTTTCTGATACTTCCTAATTAATAAAATTGCAACATTTTGTCATTAATTAGGAACAAGTATTTATTAGCATTTTTAATGTACCAGATACTGTGCTAAATGATGGAGAAACAAATAGCAGCAAAAAGAAAGACAGTTCATGTCCTCAAGAAACACATTTTAATGAGAGAAGACAACATGTAAAAGGAAGCTGAAACAGGAGGGCAGGTTGGGAAGAAGGAACCAGCATGGAGGAATGCTGGTGAAATTCAGAGTCAGAAGCAGAGCTGGGAGTGAAGGGAAGGATGGTTGGCCAGGGCTTTTCCTCAAAATGGTAGTCGTGGGAGGAAGAAGTGATAGTAGTGGAAGGATCTTTCAGAGGGAGAAGGTGACAGGGACTGACAGAACTTCCAGAGTGAGAAGACTGTTGAGGCATGTTGGTAAAGTCTAGACAGTCAAAAGCAGGATTAGGAGAGGAAGAACTTAATTTAACCAATTAACATATTAGTTCTGCCACTCAAGTATGTTAATTATTTATTAAACAGGAGAAACTGATTTGCTCATAAATTTCTGTCATATCTCTCTTTCCACATATATGTATACTTGTATATATACATATATGTATATAAAATTCCCTAATTTCATAGGATTAAATAAACATCAAGGTCTGTAGCTATATAATTTATTAGTATTATAATCAATAAAACAGAGATAAATAGTTATTTATAAAACATAAGTCATAAGAAAGATTATGGCCAGAATGACTTATAAACATCAATACTAGTGCTGAATTCTGGAAACACAGTCCCACCATTCAGCTCTCTCAGGATGTCAATTAAAGTATCTCACCAAGAATTATTTTTACTATGTTTCTTTAAAATATGAGTTAAAATAGTTCTCTTAGGAAAGACATCCCTTTAGTCCTTTCTTTTCACAGTCTCTCTTCAGCCATTACTACTTACAGTCTATCCAGAATGAGAATTAAACTGTGCTCTCAAGATTCTGTTACCTGTAAAGATACGGTAATATTATCCATAGTTCCTGTTGCTGAGTCTATTGAAGCTGGTGTTGCATTTCTCTTTTCTACTTATCCTGTGACCTATTGATCATAATACATTTGTATCCAAGCTGGGTGATGGTACAGGCCAAGTGTGGGGAGCCTATAGCCTTAAGGCCACATGTGGCTCTCTAGGTCCTCAAGTGTGGCCCTTTGACTGAATCCAAACTTCACAGAACAAATTCTTTTATTAAGGGGGTTTGTCCTGTGAAGCTTGAATTCAGTTAAAGGGTTACATTTGAGGACCCAGAGGGCCACATGTGGCCTCGAGACCACAGGTCCCCACCCCTGGTATAGGCTTTCTGCCAGTATTTCTAAATTCAATGGTTGGTTTCTTTACCCTAATGGACTCTAGAGCTGACGTTCAAAAAAGAAAGATAAAGTCCTTGGCTCAATTCCTCCCCTATTCTGCCATGAAGTTTTCCTCAATACTAAGCAAAGTGTTTTTTTTTTTTTATTTACAAAGTCAGCTTGAAGCTCTTGTTACATAAATATAGTAGAAGGAAAATTGAGGTGGGAAAGAGTACCAACATCTTTGGGGAATTAGAGAAGGCTTGCCAGAGGAGATAACACCTAAATTTAACCTTGGAAAAAGGCAAGGTTTCTGGGAAATAGAGATGAGAATGGGATGCAATCTAGCCAAGTGAGATAGCTTGTGTGAATTCACAAAACTAGGAGATGAAGTGTGGCAGTAGGGGAATAGAGAGTCATCCAGTTTCACTGCAATTTAGAAATTGTGAAGGGAAACAGTATAAAACTAGGCTGGAAAGGTGGGTAGAAGTCTGACTAGGTCAAGGGTATGTCAGTTGAGTTCAAACAGGAAAACATCAACAGGACTGGATCAGAGGAAACTTGCAAACTATAGGTCAGAGAGCCTGGCTTCGATTCCTTACATGCTCTCTCATTTAGCATTTCAAAATAAATAAACATTTAAAAATGAAATAAAAAATAACAAAAATAAATAAGAACGAACAGTTAAAACTTTAATGCTTAGTGGTTTAAATGTAAAGTGGGCTTACTGGAGGATGGCAAAATGCGTTGAAAATGTTCTTCAGGAGTACTATATGAAAGAAGTCAAATACTCATAGACTACAAATCTATATCTCATGAATACTTCCATCATCAACAATAATAATAATAGAAAATATTTATATGGTGCCTGAAGATTTGAAAAGCACTTTACATATATCATCCTATTTGATTTTGACAACAGAAGTTAGATAGATGCTATTATTGCCTTCATTTTATAGATGAGTAAACTGAGGCCAAGAGAGGTTAAGTCACTGGCCTGGTTCACATAGCTAGTAAATGTCTAAGGCAAGTTTTGAACTCAAGTCTTTCTAATTACAAATTTGGCATTTTATCCACTATGCCACATTTGTTGTTCAGTTATTTCAGTTATTTCCAACTCTTCGTGACCCCACTTGGGGTTTTCTTGGAAAAGATACAGGAGTGGTTTGCCATTTCCTTCTCCAGCTCATTTTACAGATGAGGAACTGAGGCAAACAGAGTTAAGTGACTTGTCCAGGGTCACCCAGCTAACAAGTATCTGAGATCAGATTTGAATTCAGGGAGATAACTCTTCTTTACTCCAGGCCTGGCACTCTATTCACTACACCACCTACCTGCCCTTACTATGTCACATAGCTGTCACAAAAGAAGAGAGTTAAAAGTCAGAAAAGCTTAAGTTTGACTTTGCCATTTATTAGTGATGTGACTTTGGGTAAATTACTCAATTTCACTGAGCCTCAGTTTCAACTGTGAAACAGGATGGACAATGCTTGTGCTACCCTATCTTATAGAAATGAATTTGATAATTATCACATGTTTTGTCACCACTAATTCTATATAAATGTAAACTATTTCATAAGGACATGACAAATATCACGTTATATCACAGTAACAAATTATTGCATCTGAGTGACAAAATGTGGGAATCATTTAACAATTAGCTGTCTGTGTAAAGTTAGACCATTGTCTTGTTAGAACAAAGATCAATAGCAGTACCAAATTAGATGTAATAACAAGATTGAGAGAGATTGGACGGTTAGGTGGCTCAGTGGATAGAGTACCAGCCCTGCAGTCAGTAACATTCATTTTCTTGAGTTCAAATCTGTATTCAGACACTTATTAGCTGTGGGACCCTGGAGAAATCACTGACACTGCTTACCTCAGTTTCCTCATTTGTAAAAAGAGCTGGAGAAGTAAATGGCAAACCACTCCATTATCTTTGCCAAGAAAACCCCAAAAGGGGTCACGGAGAGACAGATAGGATTGAAACATGACTAAACAAAAACAAGATTGAAAAGATCTGGAATATGACATTTTGGTACCTTTTGTCCAAAATATTTGCTCTCCAACCATAAAATACTTCTCTTGCTTCCCCATAGTCTTCTGATGAGCATTGAAATCTATTAAACAATCTCCTCTGCCTATACTTTTCCTTTATCTCAAGTCCTTTGTTTCAAATTTCTTCTCACATTCTTCCAAATTTGCCCTCCTATAATTCAACTTTTTTGCTTCTTTCTCAATTCCAAAATCTTTTTAAAATCATCTTCAAAATTCCTTTCCCTAATTCTTCAGTTAGAGATTACTAATGGCCTGGCCATGTACATCCATACTCTGTCAAGAGAACTGAAGGAAGCAATATACCGGTATTTACTAGGTAAAGGAGGATTTATGGAAGGACATGGACCACAGGCGCACAGGATAGATAGGTATGGATCAGTTGATGGTTATGGTTCCTTTCCCTGCTTGACAGTGTTCAAATATAGGCTGGATTACTTTCAGGAAATGGTAAAGCTCTTTGCTGATCCCCCAAATCTCATGAAAACAAATGCTTATTTTAAAAAATGCACATATTCTATGATTATTGCAGTATGACAATAGAACATTGGCTACACTGATCTCTAAAGAATTATGAGAGCTAGCACAGCTGAGGAGGACTGGCTTTGGAGCTAGGAAGATTTGGGTTCAAATTTTTTCTTTGACACAACTAGCTGACTGATCCTGGACAAATCACTTAGTCTTTCCATGCTTTAGACAATTTTGTAAAACTATAATTGCCAGAAAAAATGCTAACACATTGGTATAGGGAATTCTCTCATTTGGAACTTCTCTGTATCAATAAAACCACAAGTGTGGTCTGTATTCTATCATAAAGAGGGCAATGGGGAGACACATGGTGAGTCCAAATTGGCTGCAAAAAATAACCAATGAGGAGCTTTGAAAAATGGTAGTAAAAGATGTCCATAAAGAATGACATGATAGGAAGAAAATTTGGACTAGCCATGTGGGAAGGACACAAGACGATAGGTGGATCACCAGAATGCTCCACTGAGACCTTAATGAAGTCAGAAGATGTTGAGGATGACCAACAGCACATCGAGTGGACCTTTTGTAGTAAACTTACAAGAGGACTTGGGATTTTTTTCTGTTATAGTGGGGAGGGAACAAACATTTATTAAGTACCTACTAAGTGCCAGACCCTGTACTAAACACTTCACAAATACTATCTTATTTGGTCCTCAAAACAGCCCTAGGATATAGATGCTATTATTATCCCCATATTTATAGTTGAGGGAACTGAGTCAGAATTTATGTGACTTGGTTAGGGTCACAAAGTTGGGAAGTATCTGAGGCTAGATTTGAACTCAGATCTTCTTAACTTCAGACCCAGTGCTCTATCCATGCATCATCTAGCTGTCCCTAGTTATAGTAAGGATTCTTTTCATGAACAGCTTGGATTTTATAGCTACTAAGGGTCCTTTCAATTGTTAAATTATATGACACCAGGGCTTTTGTGCCACTGGAAGGAGTTCACAGATCCACCAAAGTTTTTCAGTATTGTCTCCCACAAGTCAGAGGAACAGCTTTGGGTGTCTCATAGCTCCTCAAAGTAAATGTGTAAATGAATTCTACTAACAACATTGGGTATCCTATGCAAATGAAGGAGACTGGCATCATAGATGATGGAAGGGTAAGAAGAGGGGAGATCGGAAATCCATCTTGGTGTTACCCTAAGGCATTGATTTATTCAAATGTGCAAATCATGTTTGTTATGCTGGGGTTTACATTCACGAGGCTGACCTTCACCAAATTAGGATGTGTTTGGCCTATTACTACTTTCTTGTCGTAAATTTGCCTTAGCAACTAACTCCCATTGGCTTTTAAAATCTGCTTTATTTCCTAGTGAAACAGTAATTTATCTAACCTAGATATAAATAATCACAGTAACCTGAGCTACCTTTTTCATTTGGGAATAGCATTAGAAAATAATTTGAGAGACCTCAGAAACTTATTAGCTTTGTCATCCTCTCTTAGCCTCAGTTTCCTAACTTATAATATGGATATATCAATAACACCTACTTCACAGGGTTGATATGAGGATCAAGGGAAATAATGTATGCAAAGCACTTTGCAAACATTAAATTTCTATATAAATATGTTATCATCATCAATAATATTATATTTTTTCTAGTTATGTATATCACTTGAATACAAAGTAACATCAGACTCACCACCACCATTTTCAATTGAAACCCAGGATTCAAAGGAGTAAAGGTGTCCATTTGTGTGTTTTGACATGAGTGATGATTAGCTTTGCCTAATCCCAGGAGTGGACATAGGGTTGCTCTACTCATGGTCATCCTCTATACTCAATTCCCTAAGGGTAGAAAGAAATTAAATCCAGTACCCATTGTTCAATCCCTCAGGCAACACTGATGTGGTGAGATAGACCTACAATGTTTTTGGCATTTTGGGTTAAAAAAAATCACATGACCATATGTCCCCCTGACCTCATGGTTCTGGCTGCTCTAATTGCTCCATCTAGCAAAGGCCTCAGACTATTTCTCTTTTCTTGCCTGACTTCTAAGCTAGGCTGTAAATTCTTCCAGGAAAGAGATAATATCTTAAACAACAACAACAGCAAAATTCATTAAGAACCAGTGTGGATACCTGAAAATTTCTTTCCTCTGGTGCATCCCCTGTTCCCTGAAAAAGGATAAATTATAAATTATGGAAACTCTCCTCTGAAGTCCCCTTACCTTTTGGCATCTTGTAGGATCATCTGAGTTACTTTTTCTTTACCTTGGAATGATGCCTTAGAAATGATATGCCTTTCCTCTTCTTTCCAAACTTTTGCTCATTTGCATATTGGGGAAATGGATTGAATGTGGCAGGAATGGGGTCATGGAGGGTAGGGGAATCTCTGCTATATACAAGGCTATTTTCTGAAGAAATATAATGTTATACAGAGCTCCTAATTTAAGGTTCTTTCTTGGAAGTTCATCTATGCCAAATACCACAAAAAATCTGTTATGTTCAATCAGTGTGAAAAAAAAATCACACTAATGAAGCTCAACGAACATGGGGGAAGCTGCATATAACATGCTCAGAAGGTACCAGACAAAATAGAGCTTATAGAATGTGTTGATATGCTTACACTCAAATCTATTTTTTAAGCCTATGTGAACATCTGGGCAACATTGACTAAGCCCATAACTTTGTCATGTATAAAGTGTTATGTATAAAGTGATAACTTTCTGGGAGCAAGTACAGCCAAAACTTGAGATATTTTAAGTGATGAAGTCACATACATAGATTTGAAAGTTCCCTTTCATCATAATTTAACAAAAATACACTGCAATTTGAAACATTATTCCACTGTTCAGTTGTTTCCCTTCTATTCATCCTTCTGGCTGTTAGCCTGTCTTGAAGATCAAAGACTGTTGTCCTTTTCCTCAGACAAAAGAAACATTAGAGAATGAGTGAGTACTGTGACCTTTCAGGGAAGAGGCAGAAATAAATCAATCAATCAACAAGTATTTGTTAAATACTTAGTATGTCCCAGGCACTGTCTAAGCGTTGAGGAGACAAGGGAAGATAGGGGGAAAATATCCCTACCTACAAGAAATTCATGTTCTAATGTAGGAGACAACATGTAAATAAATGGATGTATACAAAAGATATATATATATATATAGATAGATATGTGTATATATATATACATTATACATACATACATATATATACACACATCTATCTATCTATCATCTATCTATCTATCTAGTAGAAGGAAAATAGGAAGGAAGGGATAGAAGACTAAATGGAAGAAAGATGAGGCATGGGGCCTTAATTAGATGTGCTTCAAAAGGTGCATGGGATGTGTGTGTAAATGTACCTAAAATTGTGCTCACATCACTTTCATTGATAGTCTTTACAAGTTGGATTCTAGTTTTTTAAAGGAATAAATCAGAACCTGTTTTCTTTTTCTGAACTCTTCACAAGAACTGAACATCTGTTTGGGTCTTTGTGAAAAGTTGCCTTGGACTTTTCATTGAATATGAACAATAATTCTAATTCTGTTTGTCACTATATATCTGTTTTGCTTTGTTGTTGTGGTATAGAAGAGTAGGGGTCATTCATGCCACATATAGTAACTCACCAAGGTGTTCTGCCCCTGATGCCTTTGTCAGATGAAACATTCTCCAATGAATCAATTAATCATCCCACCTTAATTATAGAGTCCAATGGAGATTGGGCTCAAGCTTGCAAAGCATACGTGGTAAAAAGCATAACTCACAACTATTGGTTCCTAAAATACTTTTCTCCTTTTTGTGGGGATACTTATGAAGTTTCTGATAGGCGTGCTATTTTTTTCTTGGTCATTAGTTGGCTTCTACCATTTTGTGACAAATGAAGGCAAAATTCAAGGTATTTTCCTTTGAGCATCTTACAGGAAAATAATCTCTCTTTAATGCATAATGATGATGGTAAAGATGAAGAATACAACAATGAAAAAATTCAGACATAATTGGTCGTGAACTGTGTAATGAAAGAGAATAGAAGAAACATTCAGGATTAATTAAATTGTTTGATTATAGAATAAGGAGTTATCTGATCACAGTCAGCCAGAAAGGAAAGAATCCATCAAACAACATGTAGATATAAAAAATATAGGAGGAATAACCTGAATATCTAAGCATTTCTAGTAGCAATGTATCCAGAAGCAGTGATGAACATCTTGTTTTGTAGTTAAAACAAGTGAATCTTTTTTCATCAACGGGCCAAGGGGAAAAATCCAAAAAATCAGAGCTGTCCAATAGTGGAATAGTCTGCCTGAATAGGTAGTGGGGTTGCCCATCATTTGAAGTATTTAAGTAGAATTTATATGACTACAGTTTGCATATATTATTGCAATTATTTATTGAGATATACTGATATTTGTGTATATTATGGAGGAAATTCTTGTTCAGGTATGTATAAGATTATAGGATCTCTGCCAATTCTAAGTTTCTATGACTTTATAAAGTTTCATTTCATTCTCTGCTGGAAAAAAAAAATCAGTTCCACAACATAATCATCAAAAATGGCCTTATCTTAATTTTAGCAATTTTAATTCAATCATCTGCAACCAGTAAAATCTTGACCTATGACTCATTCACTTACGCTATGGAGATTGGATCTAGCATAAGCATCTTCTTTAATAGATACAGGATGCATGAAGCTTTCCAGGGACTAGATAAGAGTCATTCATGTTGTTATTGGCTTTTTTTTTGTCTGAAGATTGGTGGTGGTGGGGGGGATGTCTTCTGATTTTACCTGTCACTTTAAGAGAAGAGAAGCTGGGTACAGTAGCAATTGATCATCTACTTCAAGACTAGTGGTTGAGGCTGAATCAATTTCCTCTCATAGATAGGTGAGCCTGAAGGTAATGATCTCTGGTACTGAATTCTCCAATATTACGTGAGCACTGTAATCTATATGCAGTACTTCTCTGTGGAAAGCCAATGTATTAGTATTCAACATTGACCTTTGCTTAAAGAGAAGCATCCATGGACTCATTACATTATCCAGTTTCAGCAAACTCCATAGTGACTGTGGGAGGAATAAAAGGGTATTTTTTTTGTTTTACTTTTAAACTGAGGTAGAAAAAAAGAAATTTCTTCCATCAGAGTATTTTAAAAACCATTTGGAAAGTCTAGCTGAATAAAAAGCACAATTGCTTCGATCTTTGATATTTTTGATCAAAATGATGATAAATAATTAGGGAGAAAAGTAGTTCTCAATCTCCCTGACTGACCCCTTTTAATTGGTTAATTGTCTAGCTGATATTAAAGAGATTTTTTGAGGTTATTTGGTAAATCTTACCAAATATTTATAGGACCGGGCAACATCATGTAATGTGAATATTTTAAGATTCAATGTTGAAGGGCAAAGGTGATGATAACATTTTATTAAAACTAATTTACATAAAAGATACATTGGGCATAATGATATGAGAGAGGAAAAGCAGGAGAAGATTTGGGATCATGGAGATATAGTAGCAAAGTCTATAAACAGGACTATAGACAAGGGTGTCTGTCAATCAATCCAACATCCTGTCCCACACTTCTATATTCACTCTAGTTTGCTTTTAATAGGAGTCTGACTCATTCAATTAATAACTCATGCCTCTATCCTACTATCTACTTCCATTTTTTCTCAGAATGCTATATGAATCAAAACCTTTGTGCAAAGGTCATAACTTTATGGAGCAGTTTAATTGAATTAGATAAAAGTATAATAAAATGTCATCAAACAACATAATTATCATAGAATCTACAAACATCTTAATCCCCCCTTCCCATCAGGATAGATTCTCACTCTTCCTGGTTCCCTATTACAATGTGAAGAAAACAGAAAGTGCACCTTTGACTCCATCCAGGGTTGTGTCATTCACTTATGACAATGATAGATGGGAGTTAAATTCTTCCCCCTCCCCACCCCAACATGGTCTGACTACTACACTCATTGACTCTCCATGGTCAGACTGTGTAGGAACTCTTGTCAGAGTATAACTGTTTCTGCTCATGTTATGGTCTGGTCAGAGCTTAATGCGGTATCTGGCACATAGTAGGTACTTAATAAATGTTAATTTGTTGATTTATTGGTTCGTATCTGCTACATTATTTGTCCCTGGCTCTGTGGAAAACAAAACAAAGCAAAACAAAATGTGCCCATGGAATGTGGGTGTGTGGTTCCAGCCTTCCGCTTTCTATCTCTATCTCATTCTCTCTAACCTTTAACTGAAAAGTTGGGTGCCTTGTGATAGCAATGTATTCCCCATCATGAATCACATATAGAAAATCAATTTTAGGATTCACATCCTCTTTACCTCAAGATATCCTTATCCTTTTTTCTTTTGGACAAGTATATCAAGAGGATATTATGGAGAAAAGACAGACTTGCACTAAGAAATCACACTATAGATATACAAATTGTTATAATTATAATTGGTGATAATTATATAAATTATTAGAAACTAGTTTTAAAAGGAAAAAAGTGAATCAATGAAACAGATTACTCCAGCATTAGAACCAAAGGAATATCACAGACTGGCTGGCCTTCTAACATCCCTTTCTGATCTAAATTAGAATGTATACAATTCTATTAGATATTTTTTTCAATTAAAAAGCATTTTATTTTCTCTCCCCCACACACTTCTTTCCCCACTTACTGGAAAAAAATAAAACAAAACAAAACCCTTGTGACAAATGTGTACAGTCAAGCAAAACAAATTCCCATATTGTCCATGTATAATAATGTGTTAATATATTATATTATAATAATCTGCAAGCTAATGCTGAAGTCCATTGTTACCTTTTGAAAAAAGTTGGTAACATTCCTCAGTTACTAGTTTTCTGAAATCATAGTTGATTATTGCATTGATCAGAGAGTTCTCAAGTCTTTTTTATTAATTAATTTATTTTTAGTTTTCAACAATCACTTTTATAAGCTTTTGAGTTTTAAATTTTCTCTCCCTCCCTTCCCACCTCCCTCCCCAAGATGACATGCAATCTGATATAGGCTCTACATATACATTCCTATTAAACATATTTTCACATTAGTTATATTGTAAAGAAGGATTAGGAGGAACCACAAGTAAGAAGAAAGAAAATGAAACAGAACAAAAAATTATCATATTATTTATTATATTATTATATAATATAATGTATAATTATTTATTATATTCGCTCAGCCTACCCATGAGCAACTGATATTTTTCCAATTATTTAGATCTGACTTTATTTGTGTGAAAAGTGTTTTGTAATTGTGTTCATATAGTTCCTGGGTTTGTTTCAGGAGGTAGATGCCTAAATATTTTATAATGTCTACAATAACTTTAAATGGAATTTTTCTTTCTATCTCTTGCTGTTGGGCTTTGTCAGTCATATATAGAAATGCTGATGATTTATATCAGTTTATTTTATATCCTGGAACCTTGCTAAAGTTGTTTATTATTTCAAGTAGTTTTTTACTGGATTTTCTAAGTATATCATCATATCATCTGCAAAGATGCCAATCAAAGGAAGAAATGAATGCCTTTTTTCTCTCCTATTCTTTGCCTATTCTAATACCTTCAATTTCCTTTTTCTTCTCTTATTGCTAAAGCTAACATTTCCAGTACCATATTGAACAACAGTGGTGATAATGGACATCCTTGTTTCACTCCTGATCTTATTGGAAATGCTTCTAGTTTATCCCCATTGCATATAATGCTTGCTGAAGGTTTTAGGTAGATGCTACTTATTTTGAGAGAGACTCCATTATTCCTATGCTCTCTAATGTTTTTAATAGGAATGGGTGTTGTATTTTGTCAAGCTTTTTCTGCATCTATTGAGATGATCATGTTGCTTATGTTAGTTTTGTTGTTGATATGATCAATTATGCTGATAGTTTTCCTAATATTGAACCAGCCCTGTATTCCTGGTATAATTTCTACCTGGTTATAGTGTATTATTCTTGTGATAAATTGGTGTAATCTATTTGCTAATATTTTCTTTAAATTTTTTTTTTGCATCTATATTCATTAGAGAAATTGGTCTCTAATTTTATTTCTGTGGTTTTTTTGACTCTTCCCAGTTTAGGTATCAGCACCATATTTGTATCATAAAAGGAATTTGGTAAAATTACTTCTTTGTCTATTTTCCCAAATAGTCTATATAGTATTTGAATTAATTGTTCTTTAAATGTTTGATAGAATTTGCTTGTAAATCCATCTGACCCTGGAGATTTTTTCCTAGGGAGTTCATTGATGGCTTGTTCAATTCTTTTTCTGAGATAGGTTTATTTAAGTATTTTACTTCCTCTTCTGTTAATCTGGGAAATTTGTATTTTTGTAAATATTCATCCATTTCACTAAGATTGTCAAATTTATTGGCATACAGTTGGGCAAAACAATTCCTAATTATTGTCTTAATTTCCTCTTCATTAGTGGTGAATTCACCCTTTTCATTTTTGTTATTGGTAATTTGGTTTTCTTCTTTCCTTTTTTAAATTAAATTAACCAATGGTTCATCTATTTTATTGTTTTTTTTTTCATAAAACCAGCTCTTAGTTTTATTTATTAGTTCAATAGTTTTCTTAATTTCAATTTTATTAATCTCTCTTGGTTTTTGGTATTTCTAATTTGGTATTTAATTGGGGATTTTTAATTTGTTCTTTTTCTAGTTTTTTTTTAGTTGCATGCCCAATTCATTGATCTCTTCTTTTTCTATTTGATTCATATAAGCATTTAGAGATATAAAACTTCCCCTAAGAACTGCTTTTGCTGCATGCCGTAAGTTTTGGTACGTTGCCTCATTATTGTCATTTTCTAGGATGAAGTTATTGATTGTTTCTATGATTTGTTGTTTGAACCATTCATTTTTTAGGATTAGATTATTTAGTTTCCAATTTTTTTTGTCTATCTTTCCATGGCCCTTTATTACATATAATTTTTATTGCATCATGATCTGAAAAGGATGTATTTAATATTTTTGCCTTTCTGTATTGGATTGTGAGGTTTTTATGTTTGTACAATGTTGATGTCATAGCATGAATTGTATTATTTTCTGCTTATTTATATGAATTAGTTCATGCCAGTGTTTCCAGGTTTCTCTGAAATTGGCCCCTTCATCATGTCTTATAGCACAATAATATTCCTTCAACTATATGTCATAATTTTTTGACTAATGCCTAGTTGATAGACACCCCATCTGTTGTTTCCAGTTACTTTCTACCACAAAAGAGCTGATATACATATATAGGATCTCTTCCTCTTTGATCTTTTTGGGTTACAGACCTAGTAATGATATTGTTGGGTCAAACATTATGCACAGTGTGATGAAAGAAAATCCACAGAGACAAAATTTCTGGGTAATGAATTTATTAATTAATAAATTAATATTAATTAATTATTGATTAATTAGGCTAGCTAATAATGAACAAATTGGTGATATCTCAAACTCTCAATAACTGAAGACACCTAGGAGACACTGAATGCTTTAAGTATTTTTTGAAAGGGAATGCCCCTGACAGGAGAACTCAACCTGATTGGTGAACAATTAAATGAAGAGGTGGGCTCAAAGTCTTCAGTGATTCCTGCTAGAATATGGCTTGATCATGAGAATCAACTTCCTCCAGCAATCTGAACAAAGGAATCTATCTCTACCCAGTCCACTTTTGTTGGTTTTCTCCTTCATGAGCCAAGTCACTCTAAACTCTAATAGATAAATGCAAGGGCATAGGCTTACTACTTTGGGGCTGGAATTTACTTAGATTAGATTCTGTTTACACTCTGAACAGAAGTATGGTCTCCTAGTTGGATGGGGTCCCACCCAAGATTGAGGAGCATGTTCCTGGAGGATTTGGGCAGTCTCATCTATTAGCCTTGTCCTTCAGAGATTGGCTGACTGACCTACAGGGGCTGATCCCTGAATGATGAAATAAAATGAAAAAGCCTTAATCCTAATTTAATAATTGATTATTAATATAAGAGAAAAAGAATCACTTCTCTCAACAGTTAAGTAACTATTTGCAAATTGCTTTCCAGAATTCCTATACCAATTCCCAACTCCATCAGCAGTTTATCAATGTATCTATCAATGAACAAATCAATGATTTTGTTGTTTTTCACCCCTAGACTGAGAAAACTCCTTTAACTGGTCCAGGTTGGTACTTTCTCTGCAATTTAGAGAGTTGCTTAGAGGACTGAAAGGTTAAGTGATGTGCTTGGTTCACACAGCTAATTTGTGTAAGAGCAGGGGCTTGAATCTATGACTTCTTGGTTCTGAGGTCAGCTCTTGATCCATAACACCAGACTGCTTTGTATAGGGTGACAGCACAGAAAACTCTAGGCAGAAGTTCACGACCCTGCTATACACCAACAGAGTCCCTACTCAAGTCTAACTCTTATGCTTCCTAGTGGTATAAAGATGACCTTGGCTATACTATATGGAGCCTAACCATGACATCGTCCTACCATGCTGAAAGGACTCTAAGCAAAATCTGAAAGTCTGAGTCTGAAACAACATGCTGTCATTTGAGGACTAGCATGGCTGTATTCAGAAAGGCTCATCATCAAACGGTTGGCCATGAAGTGATTCTCTATTTTTTTTTTTTTTACCATAGCAACTCATGAAACTGGCTGATAAGTTACAGAGGAGCTGCAATCTGCAGCAGAGGAGGAGGGAGTGTTGGGGTTGGATCTTTTGAAGGATTGGATTTATACACTGAAAGTGCCTCCCATTCCATTCACCCCTTCCTCTGACTGGCTGGTTCTTCCAAGAACCTCCTCTTTGAAGTAAAATGCTCAGGCCAGCCATCTCTCCCTCGATCTTTAGGCTGCTTTCCAGACTTTTTCTACCACCATACTTCCTCCTTCCCCCATTTTCATCCTCCATTTTATTTGTTGTCTTTCCCCATTAAAATGCCAGCTCCTTGGGGGAAGGAATTGTTTTTCTTTTTATATTTGTATTCTAGATTTTAGTATGGTGCCTGGTATGTAGTGAATATTTAATAAATTCTTATTGACTTGAAGTATTCTACTTCAAAGTCAATAACCTGTAGACATCTCATTATTTCTATGCTCCCAAACTAAGTCTCCTTTTCCAAATTTCTGAATTTTTGATGAGGGTCAGATTTTGAAGTTCCTTAAATTCTAAACAGAGAAGCTAATATTCTTGGAGCCAACAGGGAGGCATTGCAGTTTTTTGAGTAGAGGAATGACTTGGTCAGATCTGAGCTTTAGGAAAATCCCTTTGGCAGATAAAAAGAGAATTGATTGAACTGGGGAGAGACTTCAAACACTGAGCAACTACAGCCCTGGTGAAAGGTGATGAGGGCTTGCATTAGGGCTCGACTGTGTAAGTGAAGACAAGGGGCCTGATTGATAATGCTCTCCTACCCTAAGTCATTCTGCGTGCACATCATTAATCAAATCCAACCCTGAATTTAGAAACCCTGAGGTCAAAGAGCTCCACCAATACACAGCTCATCTCGGTTGTAGTCTCCTGTTCTTCAGGCCTCAGCCCCAGGTGTAGATAGCTGCTCCTTCCCTCAGCCCCACTGGGTTTAACTCAGGCTTCTAGTTTCTGAAATGGTGACTAGTTTTTGCTTCTGTGAAGCAGCTGAGACAAACACATATACTCCTCACCCTCTCCCAACCCTCCTAAACACATCCATATACATACCCTCCCACAGACAGACACTGCAGGCTGTGAAACATTTTGAGGAACAGCTCACACTTCCTGAGGGCATTACCCTTATCAGTAGTAGCACCCCTCTCAATAAAGAGGCATCATGCTAATGCTTCACCTAGCTGCTTCCAGAACATAATGGATGAAAGAAAGGAATAAAAATGAGTTTATTTGAAGTTATAAATAGAACCCATAGTTCTCAGCACCAAGATCTCTGGGTTTTGCTTAAAATTGTCAGGTTTTTAAATTATGAGGTGGCCTGGCACAGTGAAAAGATTGCTGGATTTGGCACCAGAAGTTTTTCAATTATGTCCAATTCTTTGTGACCTCATTGGGGGTTTTCTTGGAAGAGATACTGGAGTGGTTTGCTGTTTCCTTCTGTAGCTTATTTTGCAGATGAGGAAACTGACACAAACAGGGGAAAGTGACTTGCCCAGGGTCACATAGTTAGTAAATATCTGAGGCCAGATTTGAACTCGGGAAGGTCAGTCTTCCTGACTCCAAGTCCAACACTCCATCCACTGTGCCATCTAACTGCCCTTGGCAGCAAAGAATATGGCTCAGATCCAGACTGTCATTCATTATCTGTATGACCTTGGGTCCATCACTTAATCTCTCTGGGCCTCAGTTTCCTCATCTGTAAAAAGAGGGAGTTGGGCAACATCATCGGTAAGGTCTTTTCCAGCTCTAAATCCATGTTAGTACTGTACTAGTATTTTAGTTAGCCAATTCCTCCAGCTTCTAGAAAGGAGAGGGGTCAAGTGTGGGAAAAGGAATTTGGATCTTGAGACCCTGGGCTCCAGTTCTAATATAGTTCAATTCAACACGCATTTATCAAACAAGTACCATTTGTCAGTTTCTGTGCTAGGCATTAAAGATACAAAGATAACCACCCCATCTCCACCTCAACACTTATTACCTTAAGGAATTTACTTTCTCTTGGTGGGGTTATACATGGTGGGGTATACATGTATTATGGTGGGGTTATGTATTATAGAACCAGTTTCCAAACCTTGTTTACTCTGCGTATGCACCATCTCTTCACTCTATCTCCTTCTCTATACTCCTAAGTTGCCGACTTCGAGCTCTCATCCCCCTTGCCTGACCTATTGCCAAAATCTTCTACGTACACACCAGCTTCCAGTCCCTTTCCTCTCCAATCCATCCTCGACACAGCTGCCAATATTGTTCTTAACAAGTATGACCATGTCACTCCCTGCTTCAGAACATCCAGTGGTCCCCCTTTTGTTTCTGGAACTAAACACAAACCTTCAGCTTGGCGCATAAAGCATTCCATAATCTTATCCCAGGCTGTCTTTCTAAGCTTATTTTGTCTTCTTCAAATACTCTTATGTTCTAACCAAATTGTTCAACTTGCTGTTCCCCAAACTCAGCCTTGCATCTCTGTCCTTTGAGCAGTCTTTTGCCCATTCCTGGGACACACTCCTCCCTCACCTCTAATTTTTAGAATTCCTAGCTTTAGATTCAATCAGGTACCCCCGCCTACAGGAAGTCATTCCTGATTTCCCCCAGTAGTTCGTACACTATGCCTTCTACAATTTACTTTGCCTATTCTTTGTACAATATTTACTTATCAAGATTATGTATTAGAGGTGAGGGAGGAGTGTGTCCCAGGAATGGGCAAAAGCCTGTTCAAAGGACAGAGATGCAAGGCTGAGTTTGGGGAACAGCAAGTTGAACAATTTAGTTAGAACATAAGAGTATCTGAAGAAGACAAAATAAGCTTAGAAAGACAGCCTGGGATAAGATTATGGAATGCTTTATGCGCCAAGCTGAAGGTTTGTGTTTAGTTCCAGAAACAAAAGGGGGACCACTGGATGTTCTGAAGCAGGGAGTGACATGGTCATACTTGTTAAGAACAATATTGGCAGCTGTGTCGAGGATGGATTGGAGAGGAAAGGGACTGGAAGCTGGTGTGTACGTAGAAGATTTTGGCAATAGGTCAGGCAAGAGGGGATGAGAGCTCGAAGTCGGCAACTTAGGAGTATAGAGAAGGAGATAGAGTGAAGAGATGGTGCATACGCAGAGTAAACAAGGTTTGGAAACTGGTTCTATTTAGGGTGTGGGAGTGGATGGTGAGGGAAGAGCCAAAGATGTTTTCAAGGTTTATTTGACCTGGGTGCATGGAAGGATGTTCAATACCCTCAACACAAATATAAATGAGCTCTCCCTCTGCATTTTTTAAAATTCATTTTATTTTACTTTATTTTTTTTTTTTTTGGTGAGGCAATCAGGGTTAAAGTGACTTGCCCAGGGTCACACAGATAGTAAGTGTCAAGTGTCTGAGGTCAGATTTGAACTCAGGTCCTCCTGACTCCAAGGCTGGTGCTCTATCACTGCACCACCTAGCTGTCTCCCCTCTGCATTTTTTGATAGCATTTTCCTTTTCCCTTCTTAAAAAAAGTTTATGCAACCTAGGATTCTGGTCAAGTCTGGGGCATTTTCATAAACCTCTCCTAACTGTTAGAAAGAAAACTGTGCACCGACTTCTCTCATCATCTAGTACAATTTGTAATTCATGGCCTCTACTCTTTTATATAAATTCCTTGTGGACAGGGATTGTGTTATTTTTCATCTTTTTAGACCTAGGGACTAGCATGCAGTAAGAACTCCAAGTTTTCAAATTGAATTGAAGGCTATTCTGATGGTGACTTGGGCATTTCAATTCTGGTTTCTAGTGACATCTCTTTGATTTTTTTTTTTAACCCAAAGAAGATTCTACCAGTGAGTGTACATAAGTCTGGTTGAGAAGGGAGGATTAATGGACCTGTTTGGTTCTCTGCTCCTATATCCTTCTGATAAAATTACTTAATCCCCACCTACAGGTTTTGCCATGTTCCCATCTCTGAGATTAATTTGGACATCCCCCTAGTACCTACTGGTGGCCCTTCCTGAAACTAGAATGTTTCTAGAATGAAACTAGAAAGGGCCTTACAGATCTTATTTTTACAGATTACAAAACTGAAATCCATTGATGTGAAATGATTTGCCCAAAGACTCATCATGTTAATGGGAGAGCTGCTATATGAAACCAAACCTCTGACCTCCTTATAATTCTGTCAGTTGCCTATGATTATCTTCTCTAATGTCCAACTCATCTGTCCAGTCTTTCTCCTGTTAGTATTCTAGACTGCCTACTCTAACCTTTATGGATCTGTTTATTTTGACAGTCTCTGCCATCCCAAACTTGGCTTGTCCTGCTTCCTTCTCTGGTCCAGTATTTATGTTGAGTTGTGAAGGCAGTTTTGGGCTGGTAGGGCTTTATGGTACATATTGAATCAGTGATACTATATATTTCACCTAGGAATTGAGCCATCTCTGATGAAGGTGATTTTACTTTGAGAATGAACATTTTGTGAATGGCAGCATTCATAATAAACAGGGTTTCTTTGTTTTTAAGTCGCTCAACTGAATTTTTGAAATGACAAAATACGAAAAGTGAGAAGACCTAGTTAAATCAAATGCTTGTTAATTAGGAATACCCATATTAAACTCTCTACTTTTAAAGCATAGAATTTGACTTGGAAGTGTAATCTTGTTAACTCAAAGGAACCAAGGGAAGTTACTATCTCTGAACACAATGCATGCTGTCTATATTCTGCTTGGACTCTGAACAAGGAAGGGCCAGAAATAACAAAGTGGCTTTGGGCATAAAGCAGCCAGCTTGAGCTGTTTGGGTCTGTCAAAGTCAATTTGGGTACATGAAGATTTGGGGGGAAAAAGAACAGCAATAATATAAGTATCTGTGAAGGGCCTTATGTGTAAATAGAAGTCAACATAGGGTAAACTGGGCATTTTCCCAGGATTCTTTCAGAGCTACATGAAAGAAATGTATTGTGAGGATTATCCTTCATTTTGTCCTTTGCCTCTTCCCCCTTCTCCTCTCTTCCTTTCTCCCCCTACTTCTCCTCCTCCCACTCTTCTGAATCTCCCCTTTCCTTCTTCCTCTTTTCCTCTTCCTCTTCCTTCTCCCCTTTCCTTCTATTCCTCCTTTGGCTCTTCCTCCTCCTCCTCATTTACTCCATTTTCCTCCACCTCATCTCCCTTCTCTATATTAAGATTTTAAAACCAGCTTCAATAGGAAGGAGAAAAATGAAAAGCTTTACATTGAGAAATAGGTTTTAGGACTTTGTAACTACAATGAAACATCCTTAGGGACACTCAGAAAAAGTATATGAAATACAAGACTTAGCTGGATCTTTCCCCCAGATTTCCAGAATCACATAATGATAGGATGATTGTGATTACTTGGAACAGCTTTTAGTTTTCCTGGGAAAGTGAAAGGTAGAATCCAGTTTGTGGTTCCATGTGAATAGTTGCTTTTGTTGTCTCTCTTACTGATTCTTTGGCTTCAGATTCCACTAACATTCTCCCCAGCCTGGCTGTGAACCAAGGGGATTTTAAATTGTGTGCTTTTTTCTTTTTCTGAATATTAGAATCTGAAAGGACTTTTCCATGTATGTGGTAGTAGGAGATTAAACACAGTATGGAATTAAGCAGTATGGAATGGGCTTGGGAATAATAGGGCACCAGCATTGTGGTGGAGGAAGGCATAAAGCAATATTGTATTGATTCAATAGTGAATGAAGAATGTATTGTAAGTGAATGTGAAATGTCTGAAGAATGATTACTGGCACTCTGGAAGAGATGCAAAGAGAGATCAAGATAACAGAAGTCTCATGGATTTAGGACTTAGAAGTCCCTTAGCTCATCCTCATTTTACTTATGAAGAAGTTGAGGCAGAAAGATTAGATATTTGCTCATGGTGACACAACCAGTAAACAGGTGGGCCACATTACTATGACAGGTTGCCTTCTAAGACTACCCAGACAAAATTCATAAGGAAAAAAAATATGGAAGAAATCCAAAGAATTCTTAATTATTTTGTTTATGTAGAGCCGGGCTCCTCAAAGAAAAACACACACACACACACATATCCCTGTGTTGGGACAGTGGCAAAGGGGTTCAGTTTAGAGTTAGAGAACCTCAGTTTGATTCCTGGTTTTGCTACTTTGATTTTTGTTGTTGTTGAATTATTTTCATTCTTGTCAGAATCTTCGTGGCCCCATTTAGGCTTTTCTTGGCAAAGATACTGGAGTGGTTTGCCATTTCCTTCTCCAGCTCATTTCGCAGATGAGGAAACTGAAGCAAACAGGGTTAAGTGACTTGCCCAGGGTCACACAGCTAGTAAATGTCTGAGGCCAGATTTGAACTCAGGAAGATGAGTCTTCCTGACTCCAGGCCTGACACTCTACCCACTGTACCATCTAGCTGCCCTCTTAGTTTTCACATCTTAAGATGCAGGGGTAGAGTAGAGAGTGATGGTGGGGCAGATAAATATTCCAACTCCAAATTAATGCTTCTCTGAATTGAGCCACAAAGCACAGAGAGAGGATGAAGCCATTGAGCTGAACAGCAATTCAAATTTCTATTTAAAAATAATGGAAGCTCTCTCAGAAATCTTGTAAAGTATGATATACTAGAGACTTGATATACTACAGACTAATGACACCTAACTTGTAGGGAGTTCATAGGATCATAAATTTAGCCTCAGGAAGGACTTCAGAGACTGTTTAGTTCAACCTCTTCGTGAACATTCTGTCCTTTACAACATATCTGACATGTGGTCATACGGTCTTTTCTCTAAGACCTCTAATGGAGGAGAACACATTTCCTCTCAAAGCAGCCCATTTCACTGTTGAATTGTTCTAATTTTTAGGCTATTTTCTTATACCAAGACATTTGCCTCTTTGTGACTTTCATCAATTGATCCTAGTTCTTCTGTCTAACACCAAACAGAAGGGACTGAGTCCCTCTTCCATGACTAGCTAGCTAGCTGTTCATTAACCATAGTATTTTCTAGAATTTTCCCAGGAATCAAAGTCAAATTCGATAGCCTGGGGATTACACATTCCATTCCCTTTTCTTGTCCTTTGGATAAAATAAAAATTCCTTATTCTGATATTTAATGTTTTTGCTCCCTGACTCCAACCTACCTTCCTAGTCTTGTTTTATTATTCTCATTCATTCATTTTGTGTTCCAGCTAAACTGAATTACCAGCTATGAGTCATAGACAATTTGCTGTCTTCCACCTCTATCTTTTGGCACACATCTCCCATGCATTGACTCTCTCCTAATCTTTTCCTTCAAACTCTTTATCTCCTTTCAAGGCTCAGATTGGTTGTCATCTTTGTGAATCATCTCTTCTTCCCCTCACTGATAAGGTTCAATCCCTTCTTGATTATTCCAAGTACACTTTAATTTATGCCGTTTCCCCTATAGGACACTATATTGCCTTATATTTATGTGTATACATTATATCATGCTTTCACCCTTTCCTCAGTAGAAGTTAAGTTTCTTGAAGGCAGGGACTATTTTTTCAAAAAAATTTTAACAAGGATGTCCATTGCTACCACTTCTATTTGGAATAGCACTAAAATCTCAGCTCTTAGAATAGGGTCTTGCACATAATAAGTGCTTAATAAATGATTCTGGAAATGAATTGAACACCTGTTTAAAGTGGGATTCAGACCTAGCTCTCCTGACTCTATGTTTCTTTTCCTTTTTTTTTCTTCTCTTTTTTTTTCCTTTTTAGGCAATTGGGGTTAAGTGACTTGCCTAGAGTCACACAGCTAGTAAGTGTGAAGTGATTAGTCTGAGCTGACTCTATATTTAATACTCTTTCATCAGCACCACACTGTTTCTCATCTATTGAGAAGATTGAAAGAGAAGCAGTAGTGACACAAGATGAAATACATTGGATTAGCTTAATAGAGCTAGGGAGAAGTATTTTTTATTTAGCTTAGATTGTAGCAAAGGAAACTTTGACTTATGTACACTTATTTTATTTTTTTATGTAAAACAGGGCACTAAAATTGAAATGTGGCTTTGATTCTATCAACTGAAAATTTCTTTGAAGGAAAAGAATAAATCAGTCCTCAAAGAGCATTTGGTTTGTTCTTTGAAGCCTGTGAAAGACTCCAAGGAAAGCAAAGATGGTTTGAAGTTCTTGCAAATTACTATCTGCCTTTCTTTCTTTTCTTTTTCTTGAAAGAAGAAATACAAATAGTTTGGTGGTGGTTTTTTTAAACTTTGCCAACCTTTGCTGTTGTGACTTTCATTTTTGTCTTTGAAGTATTGAACAAGAGCACTATTATTTCAAGTGTTCACATAAAAACATCTGTCACATAGCATAGAGGAGTTATGGACAAATAGCAATAATATCTCATGTCCTGATCTGGACCATGACCAAATCAAAATTGGTTAAAGGTCATGTTGTCTTAGAAAGTTCTAGAGACTCAGAAACTCAACCCAAAGTGAACTCATTTCTAACTTACTAGTAATTTTCTTCCATAATCTCCTGACTCAAGAAGATTTGCTTTTGATTATGAACTTGAGAGGTAAAAAATCATCACTGCTTTGCATGTGAGGGTTTAAAATATTTGAGAATCAGGAGAATAATTTAATTTTGGTCATACAACATTCTCATATTTATGCCAGACTTCAAGTCAGACACTCCAGCCTATGAAATGCCTAGATTCCTAATAACTGACATTTATATGATGCTTTGAGGTTTGTGGCTCAGTCAGTTCAGCTGTGTCCAACTCTTTGTGAACCCATTTGGGGTTTTCTTGCAAAGATACTGGAGTGGTCTGCCATTTCCATCTCCTGTGGATTAAGGCAAACAGAGTTAAGTAACTTGCCCAGGGTCAAATAGCTAGTAAGTGTTTGAGGCCAGATTTGGACTCAGGCCTTCCTGACTCTAGGCCAGGTGCTCTATCCACTGTACCACCTAGTCTTAAGGTTTACAGCATGCTTTACATGTGCTATCTCATTTGATTCACAACTGCCTCAAGGTTATATGAATTGGGTAGACTTAGGAAAAAGAAGTTAGTGTATCTGAGGAAGCAAATCTCCTAATATCAGGACAGGAGCTACAGAGGAGAAAAAGACTATGAGCCAGATCTGTTTGAAGAAGGGAGAATGTACTGGTTATCGATAACTTCAGTTATCCAGATATATACTAAAGCTTTCTCTTTGGTAAAGACAAATGGCAGTTATTAATTTCTTGGCTTTTTTTTAGATTTTATTTTTATTGGCTTTCTTAATGATAATTTCAACTTTCCTAAAATGCAGGAACCAACAAAGGAAAATTCAATTCTGTATCAAATTTTCACCAACAGTATCTGGTTTAGAACTCATAGGAATCTTGAAAGAGAAGTGACCTATTTGTCTTAGAATTTGTGATGGAGGAGAGAAAAACAATAAGAAAAATATTCCAGATTGGAAGAGAGTAGAGTTCAAAGACATTAGAGAAAGTGTAGGTAGGATCCCGTGGACCAATAGTCTGGATGGAAAATCAACCAAAGAGAGATGGGGAAGCTCTAAAGAATAATATTCTGAAGACAAAAATAAGATTCTGGTGAGGAGGAAATGAGACAGATGTGGATACACAAGGAATTCATCAATCAATCAGCATTTTCAAAAAAAAATAGGATATTGGTGGCTGAATGCAAAAGGGTGGTAACTATCCTGACAGAATAGTATTAAAAGTTCTAAGACGTAGAATAAAGAAAGGTAAGAAAAAAGAAGAAAAGGTCTGGCTGACTTTGTAGCTATATTGGGAAGATCAGTAAAAAGGTAGGATTGCTGCTTAGGATGAATAGAATGATGATAAACTGATGATGGTGAGAAGGCAGGAGGATGATGTTCATACTGGAAAGGACAGAATAATAAATGAATATTATGGAGTGGAAAGCAAAGTGATTTAGATCTAACTTCATTGTGCTTCCTTTGTCTACTTCTGGATTTCCTTATATGAGTCTGTCTTCTTAAAATACAACTCCATTCCTATCTACTCCCACCTTTTATCTACCCTGATTCTTTTGAATAAGTTACATATACTTCTGAATTCATATTCCACATTCCTGGAGGAGTTTGTTTTTGGACTCAGATGAACCATACCCTCATATACTGAAAGAACTCCCAGAAATGACTACTGAACCACTGCTATTGGTCTTTGAATGATCACAGAGAGCAACAGAATCTGCTGAATTGGAGAAGAGAACATGGGGGCTTTTGGTCTGTTCCCAGAACCCCTGATGTATTTCCTCTTTCTTTCAAGTACACTTCAATGACCATTTTGTTTTAGTTTTTGCCTCTATTAATCTTCACCAAATTGGGTTCTATTCCCTTCTGTTCCTTAATTGTCTTACATGAGGTTATCTTCTTAATATATACTGCTACTTCCTCCCTTGTATTATATTAGCAACAACACATCACAAAGTTTATATACAATGACCAGGTTGGATTTATACCTGGAATTCAGGGTAAGATGAATATTACCAAAATTACCAAATTAATTATGGTAATAACAGAATCAATAAAAATCACAATGATGAGGCAGAAGAGAGCACTCGAGGCAGAGGGAGCAAATAGGATGCAGGATGTGAGATATGAGATAAGATGTAGGGTGTGACCAGCCAGAAAAGTGATTAAAGAAGACTATGCATTGAAGACCCCACCGTGGACTTATCTGTGTGCTTTCACAAAGCACCCCCAACTACATGACATCCTGGAGCCCTTTCCCTTTTCCTGTTCTTATCTGAATGACAAAGGCACCTCTGGACTACTTGATATTCCAGGCATTTCAGAGCTGTGTTTGCCCTTCCTTCTTTCTCCTGCTCCCTTTCCCCCATTCCATAAAATTATATATGAACCAGACACCTAACCTGACCCATTCTGCCACCCATAGAGAAGCAGCATGCACCAATGCTCTGCCTCTCATGTGGACCAGGTCCACTGGTGCTCTGTCTTTCCCATGTGGAAGCAGGGCCTGCTGGGCATGTTACCCCAATAAATACCTTTCTTTAACCTGGAGACTGTCTGAGTGAATTCTTTCAGGACACTAGGACCTACCCGTTTATTCTTTATCATGTCTATTCTTCATCAATATGATTATATAAATTGCCACAGAAAAAGCTTTTTGACAAATATTGCACCATTTGTATTTTAAAAAGAAATCTCTAGGAAACATGGGAACAAATGGACCTTTCCTTAAAGTGATAAATACATACGTAAAATATAACTAAGAATTACCATATATGTAACAGATATAAACTAGAATAATTTCTAATAAAACTGGGGGTGAAACAAGGATGACCATTGTCACCACTTCTACTTGGCATAATACTAAAAATACTGGCTATAGAAATACAATAAGAAAGGGAAATTAAGGTAAAGCATAAGAAAAGAGGAAACAAAATTATCACTTTTTTACAGATGATATGATAGTGAACTTAAAGAACTATGGTCAACAAAAATTAATGGAGACAGTATCTTTAGCAAACTTGCAGACTATAAAAAATGCAGACATAAATCATTAGCATTTCTTTATAATGTCAATAAAACCCTGCAGGAAGAAATAGGAAGAGAAATTCTATTTGAGATTACTACAGAATGTAAAAAATACTTGGGAGTCTACCTAATAAGATACACATAAAAAACTATGTAAATACAACTATAATGCACAATTTGTAGAAATAAAGGCAGACCTAAACAACTGGAAAAATATTAGCTACTCATGTGCAGGATATAAGTCAATATAAGAAATGAGGTAATATTATTTAAATCAATATATGTAATTCAATGCCATACCAATCAAAGCATTACTTTGTAGAAGTAGAAAAAAATGATAATAGAATTCATATGATGGCAAAATGATTGAAAAATTTCAAGAGAAATAATGAAAAAAGCAAGAATATAGCGGGCCTAGCACTGCCAGATCTCAAATTATATACTACAAAGCAGTTGGTACTAGGTAAAAAACTGAGATCTTGATCAATGTAAAAGACTATCTATATGACATATAGAAGCAAATATGTGTACCCCAGTATTCAATAAATGCTAAGACCCCAGGTATTGGGATAAGGACTCACTATTTGACCAAAACTGCTGGAAAAATTGGATATTAGTATGGAGGAAATTCAGTTTAGATCAACACCTCACTCTCACCTTATACCAAGATAAACTCTAAACAAATATGTGACCTAGTTTTTGCACAAACAAATCAAATAACACTAAGATTAAAATGGAAACAACTGGGGAAAGAAATTTTTGTAGCAAGTTTCTCTGATGAAGTTCTCATTTCCAATAGTTATTTAAATATAAGAATACGAGCCATTCTCTAGTTGATAAATGGTCTAAGGATGTGAACAAGCAGTTCTCAAGGGAAAGAATCCAAGCTATCTATAGCCAATAAAAAATGCTCCCTATCACTACCAATTAGAGAAATATAAATTAAAGCAATTCTGAGATTTCTCCTCATATCCATCAGATTGGCAAAGATGACAAAAAAAAGGAAAATGATAAATGTTGGAAGAGTCAAGCCACAGAGTGGGCCTGAAGGCTGCAGGTGGCCCTGTAGGTCCTTGGCCGTTTGAATCCAAATTTCACAGAACAAATCCCCTTAATAAAAGTATTTGTCGCGTAAAACTTGGACTCAGTCAAAAGGATGCACCCAAGGGCCTAGATAAAGCCACATATGGCCTCGAGGCCATAGGTTCCCCACCCCTGGGTCAAGAGGAAAAAGGCACATTGATGTACTGTTGGTGAACTTGTGAATAGGTACAACTATTCTGGAACAGAATAATTTAGAATTATATCCAGAACTGCATGCTCTTTGACCCAACTATATCACGGTTAGGCCTATGCTTTTGAACGATCAAAGAAAGAGAAAAAGATTCTATGTTTTGATGGCAGCTCTTTTTGTGGTAGCAAAGAAACTGGAAATTAAGGGGATGCTCTCTATGCCTTACCTGATATTTTCATAGGATCATTGAACATATTTTCTCTCTGGTTGCCTTTTATCAAGGAATCTGGCTTCTCACACACTGAGCACTCTCATCTAGGAATATGACAATTGTAAGATGTTTAATAGATATCCTGCCATTTTAATGCCACATCTTATTCCAACCTCTGGTCCTCCTGTTCATATCCTGGGGCCCTGAGCTCCTGAATGGTGAAAGTTTTTCATATCTAGCCCAACCGTCATTGAGTTCTCCAACATTCCTTCTGAACCTCCCTCTCACTCTCCATCTCTAACTTTAGGAACAGAAAGCAAACCAATACTTTCATTTTTGGAAAAGATCCATCAGTCAATTGTCCAATATCCAATGGCTACACATAATATTCCTGTGGATTCCTAGATCAGAACTGTCTTCTCCTGCTACCATTCCCCTATATATGTTGACTCCTCCTATTAGACTATAAGCTCCTTAAGGACAGGGACTGTCTACTGTTTTGCTATTTATATATGCCTCCTAAGTACTTAGCTCCATGTCTGGAATATAGTAAGCAACTAATAAATGTTTTTTCATTTAAATAGATTTGAATGATAGACATCTTGTTAGAGGAGAGCCTTTTGCAGAGAGCAGATTGGAATCAAAGCACACTTTCTCACATTTAAAACAACCTATTCTCCATTCCCTATTTGGTTCTGACCCCAGGTCATTGAATCTGCCAAATACCTCACACACATTACATTAAGATTTCTTTTAAGCACATACTTCCAATTTTCTTTTGATTTTAGAATGCTGGTCCCTTAAACTATTCAGCCACAGCCTTCTCCTTGATCTATTTAAGCTTGATGTGCCCTGCCTGGAGGAGACCAACATATTTATAAGTATTATTTTCATTTATTGGTTCAATGTGATTTCCAGATCCAAGCTCCAAGGCTTCAGTGCCTTCACTTGCCTTGGGGTATGTTAGAATTTAATGCTTAACAAATACAAATGATGTTGTAATATCACTGAGACAATATTACAAATGATGAAAAAGCTGCTTAATTTCTTTTTCAGGCTGATGCATATAGCTTGGTGTCAAGCAGCAAGTAGTACATATGTACATATATCATAAATGCTTGCATGCATATTTATATACCTATGTATACATATATATTATATATCTAGACTAGTTCAATAGGTTTATATATAGTACATGTATACATATATACATGTACATATATGTATATACATGTATATATACATACATATACATACATGTATAATTTTAAAGTTTCCAAATTGCTTTACAAATATTTCATCTTATTCTTGTAACAACTCTGGGGAGTAGGTGCTGTTGTTATCCTCATTTTACAGTTGAGGAAATTGAGGCAGACAGAGGTTAAGTGATTTGCCCAGAATCATACAGCTAATAAGTGTTTGAGTCTGGATTTGAACTCAGTTCTTCCTGATTCCAGGTCTATCAACTGTGCCATCTAACTACAATTGTTAACCATGGAAATGCAGCAAGGTCTCTTGCTATTTTGACTTTAGTTGTACTTCCTGAGCCTCAAGATCCAAGCACTAATCCTTGGTGTATACGGACAACTTCACTGTGATGATACAACAAAAACAAAAGAAGAAACATCATAGGATTACCTCTGAGTGAGGAATACCTGATTTTTACCTCTGAGTTTCCATGACTTTGTTCAATGTTCAAAGCAAATTCCACCTTCTACAGGAGGCCTTTGTAAGTCTTATCAGCTCCTACCACCTTTGCTTTCAGATGACCTAGAAGGCAGCTGGACTAGGAGTTAGGTGGGACTGAGTTCTAATCCTGTCTCACATATTTACTAGTCGTATGACTTTGGGTAAGTAACTTAACTTCTATCTGCTTCATTTTTTGATGATTAAAATAATTCTGATATAGTTTCTGTGTAATTTAATCAATTTATTAATAAGGCCAGCACAATCTCTGAAGGTCAAACTTACTTTATTTTTTCCCCAAGCCTTTGGAGAGACTAGAGATGAGTTGGAAACACTGCCCAAATAGCTATGACTATGGTGGGCAGGCTAAAGGCTTTGAAAGTCAGTACAGGCAACCACAGCAGGGATCAGATCCTAACACTGTGTATGTCAAGGGTAGCTGCAAAAAGAATGGAAGAGAAGGGGCACAAGGAGGTATTGGTGTCTGCTGGGGACGAGACCATGATCTAAACATAAGTGGTACACATTCTGGACAATGGACAAACCAAAGTGCATCATTAGAAGCAGCTACCAAAGGGATTGAGCAAGCAGAGGCCCAAAATAGGGATACACTTACTGTGTGCTCAGATAACCAACTTATCACCAAAGGTATGAGTGACTGGATGGACAAATGGAAAGAAAATGGCTAGAAAACAAGTAAAAATAGAGATGTTGTCCACAGGGACCAATTCACTAAATAATATGACTTGGGATATGAATGTGGAGTGGGAGTGTGTACGTACTCGTTCAAAAGTTGAAGACAATGGTGAAGTTCAAAGATTAGCCAGAGAAGCAACTAGAAAGAAGTGAGAAGACTCAATCATTCCTTGCAGATGGTGAAATTTAGTTTAAAATGTCACTCTCTTTAACCCTGCAATATAATCTCCAAATCATTTTCTCTTTACCCTCTGCCCCCTATTCTGAAACTGTCTTCCATGGCTATCTTTGGACATTTTCTTCATATCCTTTCTTGGTTTTTTTATGTGCTATTTTAATTTTTCTTCAATAATAGAAAGAAAAAATACTATATACTATAAACATGCTATAAACAACTGTAGAAATTGTTCATATGTACTACTAATAAGAGAAAGGCAGATATCCTCATCTCTGTCAGATCCAACTGAACTTGCTTAACTTTATCCCAGATCACCTAGAAACCAATCCAGACTGCTTGACTGCTCACATGACTTGGGGGAATGGGAGTCACTAACTTTTCTTCAGGTAAAATGGACTGTGAAACAAACCTTGCCATCTGCCCTGACACTGCTTTCGAAGGACTTCCTGGCTTTACTATTTGCCCTGCTTGTATTCCCTACAGTATTCCAATATCATCTGACCTTCTGACAATCTAAAGATGCCTATCTAGGCCATGCAATCTGCCCTTCCAGTGCATTTTTATGGCTTATAAGACTTAAAACTTTTAAAAGTCTCTTCATTTGCCCGCAACTGAACTCTAATATCTTGTCTTCCACCACCCCTCCCACCCCAAAGTGTGAACTTGACCATAGATTGTCTTTCCATAGTTGTCAGCCATCCCCAGTGCTCAGCACAGCACTTGGAACTTAGTAGGAATAGGAATTCAATAAATGTTTTTTTATTCATTAAAAAAATAAGTCCAGTACATTATTAATAAAGGAGTGGTCATTTGGCCATCTCTCTTAGACCAAATGGCAATGGGCTCACAGTTTATATACCCTTTAAAGAGTAGGTGTTCCCGAGGGATGGCAATCAACTCTGATTGGTTAACCAATGGGAGGTTGGCTATATTGAAATGAGGGTCTTGGGGTACATGATTTGAGTCATCCAAATCTTGATCAAAATGATATCAATTTGCATATCACTTGTCTTGACTTCCTTGGGCTTGTCTTAGCAAACACAATGAGCAGGAATACACCCATTAGCCCAAACTTAGAATTTCTTTTACTGTCAGATTAGATCTTAACCTGGGTAAATCTTTAAGAGAGATTTCCCACACTGGTTGGTTTCTGGATGAGGAAATAGTAAAGGGGGAAAACCTTGATCCGGATTCAATAATTAGTTATTAAATACAAGAGAGAAATGTCCATTTCTCACAATATGCCCCATCTGTAAAAGGAGGGTAAAAATAGTATTTACCTTCCAGGGTTTTTGTGAGGATAAAATGAGTTATTTTATATATGTTTCTTTGTAAACCTTAAATCTCTGTGAAATATTAGCTATTATTACCCTCCTTCTACTCTCAATCAATAAACATTTATTAAGTGCTTAGTAAGTGCCAACCACTGTGCTATATGCTAGAAATACAAACATAAAGAATGCAAAAAGAAAGATAGTCTTTGTCCTCAAGGAGTTTACAATCTAATGGAGAAGGCAACATATAAAAGGAAACTGAAAGAAAGAGGTGAGACCTTTCCTTGGGGTGGGGGAAGGGTGATGGAGAAGTCCAGAGGCAAGCAGCCTGTTAGGAAATGAAGAAATGACTGGTCTGGGTGCCCTTCTTAATTGGAGATTATGGTAGGAGACTTGCACCCTCCAATCGGAAAGAAGGGTCCCTGAGGCTGAGGGTACTTCTGAGGTGTGAGATCTAGGGCTCAAATGATCTTCCAAGGTGAATTCTTCTGAAGCTTGAAGGAGAAATCCAGAGGAATTCAACAGCCTCACAGGAAATGTATGTATCTTGTGGGTATGTAGTTACTTATGGATTATGTCACCCATTAAACATAAGCTGGTGGAGGGCAGGAGCCATTTTGGTCTTTCTTTTTGTCCTTAGCACTTAACACTGCCACATAGTGGGCATTTAATAAATGTTTATTGACTGACTGATGCCAGGCACTGTTCTAAGCATGGAAACAAAAACAAAAAATAAAACATTCTTTACTTTATATCTACCTTATCATGAAAATTAAATTCTACTTGGAAGCGAAAGGAGATTAATATGAATATAGGTAGGAATAAAATATATACAAAAATATGAAATAAGGGTATTTTGGTGGAAGGGGTTTTTGAGCTGAGCCTTAAAGGGAGATAGAGGTTCCAACAGGCAGGTATAAAAAAGAAGAGAGCATTCCAAGCAATTAGGACACTATACAAAGGCCCCTGGGAGATATGAGATTGAAGATGTCATGTTTGAGGTAAAACAAGTAGATCAGTTTGGCTGGAATATAGAGTGCATGAAAGAGAGTAATGTGAACTCAATTTGAAAAGAAAGTTATAGGCATCTCGCAAAGAGTTTCAAGCACCAAAGAGGATATTGCATTTTTCCTGAGAGACACAAAGGAGCCACTGAACCTTCTTGAGTGAGGGTTGGGGTGTGTGTGTGATATAGTCAGATGTGATTTAGTAATATTAATTTTGCACCTCTCCTTTGGACAGGAGAAAAAACAGATGGGGGAGAAACCAAATAGGAAGATATTATCATATATTGTAAGAGACTAGAACAGGGGTGGGGAACCTGTGGCCTTCTAGGACCTTGGGTGTTTTAACTGAGTTCAAGTTTTACAGGACAAATCCTTTTGCTGAGGGGATTTGTTCTGTGAAGTTTAGATTCAGTCAAAGGACTGCACTTGAAGACCTAGAGGGCCACATGTGGCTTTGGGCCACAGGTTCTCCAGCCCTGGACTAGACAGAGGATGATGGGAAATACCTATAGATGAGAGTGTCAATTCATCCACCTGGAGAACATCTTCAGCACGCATTTCTACTCTGTTTTGTAATCAGAAGTTGAGTTCAAAATCCTGAGCAAATTACGTCCTCTAGCTGGGCCTCAGCTTCCTCATATATAAAATGAGTAGATTAGATGAGATGATTTCTTGTTAAAGTCCTTTTCAAGTTTAGGTCTTCTGACTGACTATTAGTAATTTTCTGTCCCCAGGAAATAAAATGTTATTGTTTTGGAAATTTGTTACTGTGATTCTCCCCATCTTTCATGAAGCATCTATCTCAAAACAGCATTATGGCTTATGGCTTCAGAAACTGTGATCTTCAGCCAACTAATTAGTCAACAGCAGCTGTCAATGAGGCTGGGATTGAATTTGTAAATGATTTTTATCAAGGTTTTTCAAGGACATAACTTTTTTGTTTTGGTCTTGTCAAAGATCTCAGTCAGTGGAGGCCTGTTTCTGCTTCATTTGCTTTTGTGATCAGGTGGCTGCTGTGAGTGGTGCCAATATGTTAGAAGGGTAATCAGTTCTCCTTCTTGACTTGGCTTGTTCTTACCCAAAGGTTTTTTTTTTCCCCAAGTGAGTGGTCAGTTTGTATAAAGAGATTCATACACACTCTGAAATTCATACTTCTTTCGTGCCTTCCTCTGGTTTCCAGTATTTTAAAGACATCAACAAGGTCTCTTCAGTAGACCTCATTTGAAAATTTTAGAGCAACATTTCCATTTCTGTGAACATCTCTTTTCCCCTTCTCCACTGTAACCATATTACTGCAAAGAAAAGAGACATTGTTTTCTCAATTTTTTTTTCACTCCTTACACCTCATATTAATTCAAGGAAACATTTAAGAGATTCATTGAGAATGCCAAAGCATTCTTGCTGAAAGCCATAACAATTTGGTCTCCACTGAATTCGAGAAACATTTTTGTCTCCAACATTTTATATTGTGCCATCTCCAGAAACTCTTAACTAGTATGTACGAGCCATTAGACCTTGACAAAGGAAAAAAAAAAGACTTGGTGAGTAGTCAGCTGAGAATACAAGGGCTGACAAAACTGTTCCACTGGGAGCTGGTTCCTTAAAGTTAGATTACTCAAACTTTTGACACTAGTTTCAAACCCAGTGGCAGAGAATTTGATTTTAGTTTTTGCTAAAGTCTGGATGAAGCCTCTCTGCTAATAGCATTACAGTTATTACCTCAAGTCTTCTGATCCAGTAAATAAAGTAAGGAAGGCCTGGGTTTAAAAATTCCACTTTGGGCAACATACTATCTATGTGTCCTTTCTAAGACTCAGTTACCTGATGCATAAAACTGAAATAATACCTGTAGTATCTGCTTCTTAAGGTTGTTAGTCTCAAATGACATAATTAATGTAAGTCAAGTGTTTTACAGACCTTAATACACTGTAAAAATGTCAATTAATATTATCAATTTTGACTTAAGCCTATGATATAATCTTGTAGGGAACTCCCAGTGTGGAAACCCCCTCCATCAATGCAAATCAGCAACTGTTTTGTAATTCAATGTCTCACCATTTCCTAGGAGACAGAGAGCTTAAGTGACTTGCCTGTCATCACCCAGTTGTCACAAGCAGGACTTGAATCAAGCCCTTTGGTTTGCTATAATGAATAAGTCCTTAGGCTAGGAAGACATAGGTTCAAAATTACAAACTTCACTCTTTTCAAATTTATACTTACAAAGCCCTTATAATAAAAATTGAGCATCTTTTATTTAGAGCAAGCAGAATAATAATTCTTAAATGAGTAGAGGACGTAAAATGGTTCATTGTCCCCTTGGAATTTTATGTCTTGATAAAATAACTTCAGAAGTTCTTAATAATTTATTAATAATATTGTTCAGTCATTTTTCAATGGAGTCTGATGGTTTTCTTTGCAGAGATACTGCAGTGGTTTGCCATTTCCCTCTCCAGTTCATTTTACAATTGAGGAAACTGAGGCAAACAGGGTTAACTGCCTTGCTTGGGGTCACACAACTATTAAGTGTCTGAAGCTAGATTTGAGCTCAAGAAGATGAGTCTTCTTGACTTCAGGTCTGGCATTCTATCCACTGTACCTACCTCCCCCTAGTAATAATAAAACATTCGAATTTCTGTTCATAAGTGGGCCTCTCTCGGTTCTTCTAGAAGTTTGTTTCTGAGTCTGATTCTGATAGCCTGAAAGGCAGAAAAAAACCTTTTTTTTTCACATGCAACCTGAGTGTATCATCCAGTTTGAAAATCTATATGTACCACATGGTAGCAACTAAAATGATAACAGGTTTTATACTTTTACTTTCTTTGTGCTATCTTTGACACTCTATCATGAGACTGAATTAGAACATGAAGAATCATTTTTGGTGGTGAGAATATAGATCTCTCGTAATTCTGTTTCTGATTTTTCAACTAATGAGCTTTCTCAACCTTCATGCTAGGAAATATGGAACAAAAATTGCTTAACAGGAAATTGAAGCTCAAGGTAAGTATAGAGAGGGTATGAAAACACGTGGCTGTCCCAATTAATTCAAGTCACCAGGCACAGATGAATTACATGCAAAGGGCATGCAGGAATTTGTGTATGCGATTACTGAACTACTATTGGCAATTTTTTAAAAATAATGTACAATTGGGGAGAAGATTCTGGAAATAGCTTTTCAAACTATAGGTTGGTAGTCTGGATTTAGATTCCTAGCAAAATCTAGGTTGTATTGTTAAAGGAATGGTTCTTAAGCACTTAGAAAAGCAGTAATTACTGTGAACCAATTCATCAAGATGAGATCATCAACAATAAGTCATGGAAGATTAACCTTTTTTTTTTAACCAAAATTATGAAACTGAAAGATCAATGCAATACTATAAACATTGTCTGGATTTCAAAAGATCTTTGAGAAAGTTTCTCATATTCTTGTGATAAAATGAAAAAATGTGCAAGATGATAACATACATGATCTTATTTGAAACTAGGTGAATGACTGGATTCAAAAAGTAGTGATTAAGAAACTAATATCAACTTGTGGGGTCTTTAATAGAATACCACTAGTCTCTGTTATTGGTTCTATTCTTTTGACCATTTTTATCAATGGCAAAGACAACATGCATATCAAACATTTGGATTACATTAAGCTTGAAAGGATAGCTAATTTTCTGAATGACAGAATCAGGAAAATATATTGGCAGAACATGATGGCTTAATCTGAGTTCAAATCTGATCTCAGAAACTTACTAGCTGTGTCACTTAATAAGTGACACAAGTCACTTAACACTGTTTGCCTCAGTTTCCTTATCTGTAAAATGAGCTGGAGAAGGAAATGGCAAACCACTCCAAGAAAACCCCAAATGGAGTCATGAAGAGTTGGATACAACTGAAATGATTTAACAAAAGCAACACTGAATCTGATAAGATGAATGTAATATTGTACTTGTGGGTACAAAAATCAATTTCATAAGTAAAGGATGGGTATGATTAGCTGTTCCTGTATAAAAGAATTAATGTACTTCCCTATCTCAGTTCATACTGCCTCACATTCAGATACTGCTAAATTGGTGATCTCATTTATTGTACTTGGTAAGAAATACAAGGTCAAGTGCTACTATGTGGAGACATCTACTGTTCACTCTCTCCTAAAACTCCTGCCCATTCTCATAGATCTTCAGGGATAGCTTGTAGTATTCTTGAAACACTAGCACCTACTCCTGGAGAGAGGTAAGAGTCCACTTTTCAATTCAAAAGAGCAGAATATAAAGAAAGGAAAGCAAAGATAGAAACCGGTCTTCTCTTCCCAGATCACCAACTCAAAGGAATATATAAGCCAATCAAGGCTACTCAGAGGCTTCTCTCTCATCATAGATCCTGTTTCTGTCCCTACTTCAGGATCGGAATCCTCACCACAGCTCTGGTCTCTTGGCTTTTAATTCACTAACTCATTATATCTTTTGAGAGATTTAGTCCCAGGAGCTTCTCTCTATCTCATGGAAGCCCTGTAGCCCTAATCCAATGTCAGTGACCACCAGTCATAATCACCCTCATGGTTACCTTAAGAAGTTCCTATCTCAGACTTCCACTTCCGGGAACCAAGATAGCTGAGTAAAAAGGTAGTCGCTCTCACCATCCCCTATCAACCTCTGAAAACCCAGAAAATATCACCCCAGAAAAAACTCTGCAACAGTTGAACCAGAAGAAAGATGGGGAGCAGCAGTGCAGTAGCCCAGGTAGCTAGAGGGATTAACGGGAAAGGTCCCTCTTACCCTGGGGAAAGGGGAGCAGTACGGATCCGGGAGTCACCCAGCCAGCTAGTAGAAAGACCCACTTTAGCACACCAGGAGGAGATTCTGGTGCCTCGCATTCTACAGCAAAACGGATCTCCCAGTGCCTCAGCAAAAATAAGGGAAGCAGCACTACAAAGGGCCCCAGGTGGATAAGCACCCTGCAGCATTCGTCTGAAAGGAGCTGAAGAAAGCAACTTAGAATTGCCTGAAAGTTCCAGCCTTGCTGATTCCAGCCCAACACCAGGTAAGCTGCCAGAACCCTACAGCCTCCAACTGCCAACCAAGAAGGAGATCCTGAAGTACAGGTGGTCAAGCAGGCAATCACCAACAGCTGGACCTCTGAGTGCCTGAGTGACAGCAGGCGAACTGGTGAAAACCAGCTCAGAAAACCACCAGGTGCCTCGGCATTCTACAGCGAAGAAGTCTCCCAGTGCCTCAGCAGAACTAAGGGAGGCAGCACTGCAAGGGGCCTCAGGCTGATAAACACCCTGCAGCATCCATCTAAAAGGAGCTGAAGAAAGCTAAAGGAAAGGAAAAACAGGCAACTTAGATTTGCCTGAAGGTCTCAACCTTGCTGATTCCAGCCCAACACCAGGTAAGCTGCCAGAACCCTACAGCCTCCAATTGCCAACCTAAGAGGCCCCAGCACACAAAGTCAGTGACCAAGACCTAGGCTCCCAACACAAGAAGCTTGGGTCAGTGCCCTCTGCTCCCCAGCAAGAGAGCTTAATCTCTTTAAAGGCCAGGGAATAAAGAAACACCATGAGTAAAAAGAAATGTATGATAGATTCATATTATGAGAAGAGTGAAGATCAAGACAGAAATTCTGAAGAGGACAACACTTCATCTAATACACATCTGCAACATCAAAAGGGAATATGAACTGGTCTGAAGCCCAAAAAGCCTTCTTAGAGGAGCTCAAGAAGGATTTTAAAAGTCAAATGAGAGAGGTAGAGGAGTCCTTAAAAAATACAATTGGCCAATTGGAAAAAAAGTACACTGAAGAAAACAAATCCCTTAAAAATACAATTGGCCAATTGGAGAAGAAAGTATAAAATCTAACAGAAGAAAACAATATGTTAATAGTTAGAATTGAACAAATGGAAACTAATGACTCTATGAGAGAGCAACAATCAGTCAAACAGAAACAAAAAAAATGAAAAAATAGATGAAAATGTAAAATACCTCATGGGTAAAACAACTGACCTGGAAAATTGATCCAAGAGAGACAATTTAAAAATTATTGGCCTACCTGAAAATCATGATGAAAGAAAGAGCCTGGACAGTATCTTTCAGGAAATCACAAAGGAAAACTGCCCTGAAGTCCTAGAACCAGAAGGTAAAATAACTATACAAAGAATTCACCGCTCCCCACCAAGGAATATAATAGCTAAATTCCAAAATTACCAGATTAAAGAGAAAATACTGTGAGCAGCCAGAAAGAAACAATTTAAATATCATGGAACCACAGTCAGGATTACACAGGACCTTGCAACTTCTACATTAAAAGACCGTAGGGTGTGGACCATGATATTCCATGAGGCAAAGGAGATGGGATTGCAGCCAAGGATCAATTACCCAGTGAAAATGAATGTGATTTTTCAGGGGAGGAGAAGGATATTCAATGAAATAGGGGACTTCCAAACATTCCTGATAAAAAGACCAGAGCTCAACAAGAAATTTGATCTTCAAGTACAAGATTCAAGAGAGACATAAAAAGGTAAATGGGACAGAAAAATACAATATGTTGTTAATAAGGGCAAACTGTTTACATCCCTACAAGGGAAGATGATACTTGCAACTCTTGAGAACTGTGTTGTTATTACACCATGTTAAAGGAGTATACATAAAAGGGGTAGATATAAGTTGATTTTGATGTAATGATAAAAAAAAATCTAATCAAGTGGGTTAAATGGATCCAAGTAAGTGGATTAGTCTGATCTAAGAAAATGTACTGAGAAAGGAGGAGGCAGACAAGGGTAAATTACATTACAGGAAAAGACACAAAAACCTATCAGAGCAGAGGGAAAGAAGGTGGGGGTGAGCATTGTTTGAATCTTACTCTTATCAGATTTGGCTCAAGAAGGGAATAACATAATCAGTTAGATATAGAAATCTAACTTGCTGTATAGGCAGTAGGAAGGAAAAGGGGAAAGAAAAGGGAGAGAGGATAGAAGGGAGGGAAGAAGCAGTAAGGGTAAAGGGGAAGAAAAGGGAGAGATAATAGAAGGGAGGTGGGACTGAAGGAGGCAGTGGTCAAAAGCAAAACACTAGTGGGAGGGGAAGGAGAAAGGGAAAGGATGGAGAAAAAGACATAGATAGTAATCATAACTGTGAATGTGAATGGGATGAACTATCCCATAAAACTGAAGTGTATAGCAGAACAGATTAAAAACCAGAATCCTACAATATGTTGTTTACAAGAAACACGTTTGAAAAAGAGTGACACATACAGGGTAAAGGTAAAAGGCTGGAGCAGAATATGTTATGCTTCAGCTGAAGCAAAAAAAAGCAGGGGTAGCAATCCTGATCTCAGATGAAGGAAAAGCAAAAATAGATTTTATCAAAAGAGATAAGAAAGGAAACTACATCCTGCTAAAAGGCAGCACAGACAATGAAGTAATATCATTACTAAACATATATGCACCAAATGGTATAGCATCCAAATTCTTAGAGGAGAAGTTCAGGGAGTTACAGGAAGAAATAGACAGCAAAACTATATTAGTGGGGGACCTCGATCTCCCCCTCTCTGAACTAGATAAATCTAACCATAAAATAAACAACAAAGAAGTTAAGGAGGTGAATAGAACATTAGAAAAGTTAGGTATGATAGACCTCTGGAGAAAACTGAATGGGGATAGAAAGGAATACACTTTTTTCTCAGCTGTACATGGCACATACACAAAAATTGACCATGTACTAGGGCATAAAAACCTCACAATGCAGTGCAGGAAGGCAGAAATATTAAATGTATCCTTTTCAGATCATGATGCAATAGAAATTATATGTAATAAAGGGCCATGGAAAGATAGACTAAAAAATAATTGGAAACTAAATAATTTAATCCTAAAAAATGATTGGGTCAAACAACAAATCATAGAAAAAATCAATAATTTCATTCAAGAGAATGACAATAGGGGCAGCTAGGTGGCGCAGTGGATAGAGCACTGGCCCTGAAGTCAGAAGGACCTGATTTCAAATCTAGCCTCAGATCAAACACTTGACACGTACTAGCTGTGTTGTCACTTAACCCCGATTGCCTCATTTAAAAAGAGAGAGAGAGAGAGAGAGAATGACAATAATGAGACAACATACCAAAACTTATGGGATGCAGCAAAAGCAGTTCTTAGAGGAAGTTTTATATCTCTAAATGCTTACATAAATAAAATAGAAAAAGAGGAGATCAATGAATTGGGCATACAACTAAAAAAACTAGAAAAAGAACAAATTAAAAATCCTCAATTAAACACCAAATTAGAAATATTGAAAATCAAAGGAAAAATTAATAAAATTGAAATTAAGAAAACTATTGAACCAATAAATAAAATGAAGAGCTGGTTTTATGAAAAAACCAATAAAATAGATAAACTTTTGGTTAATTTAATTTAAAAAAAGAAAGAAGAAAACCAAATTACTAGTATCAAGAATGAAAAGGGTGAAGCTACCACCAAGGAAGAGGAAATCAAAACAATAATTAGGAATTATTTTGCCCAACTACATGCCAACAAATTTGACAATCTTAGTGAAATGGATACATATTTGCAAAAATATAAATTACCCAGAGTAACGGAAGAGGAAGTAAAATACTTAACCCCATCTCAGAAAAAGAAATTGAATAAGTCATTGATGAACTCCCTAGGAAAAAATCTCCAGGGCCAGATGGATTTACATGTGAATTATATCAAACATTTAAAGAACAATTAATTCCAATACTATGTAGACTATTTGGGAAAATAGGTGAAGAAGGAGTCTTACCAAATTCTTTTTATGAGACAAATATGGTGCTGATACCTAAACCTGGAAGAGTCAAAACAGAGAAAGAAAATTATAGACCAATTTCTCTAATGAATATAGATGCAAAAATTTTAAACAAAATATTAGCAAATAGATTACAGCAACTTATTACAAGAATAATACACTATGACCAAGTAGGATTTATACCAGGAATGCAGGGCTGGTTCAATATTAGGAAAACTATTTGCATAATTCATCATATCAACATCAAAACTAACAGAAACCACATGATCATCTCAATAGATGCAGAAAAAGCTTTTTGATAAAATACAACACCCATTCCTATTAAAAACACTAGTGAACATAGGTATAAATGGAGTCTTCCTTAGAATGATAAATAACATCTATCTAAAACCTTCCGCAAGCATAATAAAAGCTAAAAGCATTTTCAATAAGAATGAAGGTGAAACAAGGATGTCCATTATCACCACTGTTGTTCAATATTGTATTAGAAACATTAACTTTAGCAATAAGAGAAAAAGAAATTGAAGGTATTAGAATAGGCAAAGAAGAAACAAAGCTATCACTCTTTGGAGATGTTATAATGATGTTATACTTAGAAAATCCTAGAGAATCAAGTAAAAAAACTACTTGAAATAAACAACTTTAGCAAAGTTGCAGGCTATAAAATAAAGCCACATAAATCATTGGCATTTCTATATATTACCAACAAAGCCCAACAGCAAGAGATAGAAAGAGAAATTCCATTTAAAGTTACTGTAGACATAAAATATTTAGGAGTCTACCTACCAAAACGAACCCAGGAACTCTATGAACACAATTACAAAACACTTTTCATGCAAATAAAGTCAGATCTAAGTAATTGGAATAACATCAGTTGCTCATGGGTAGGCCAAGCTAATATAATAAAAATGACAATTCTACCTAAGCTAAATTACTTATTCAGTGCCATATCAATCAAACTTCCAAAAATTATTTTATAGAGTTAGAAAAAATAATAACAAGATTCATTTGGAAGAACAAAAGGTCCAAAATATCAAGGGAACTAATGAAAAGAAAGGCAGGGGAAGGAGGCCTAGCCATTCCAGATCTTAAATTGTATTATAAAGCAGCAAACATCAAAACTGCTTGGTACTGGCTAAGAAATAGAGTGGTGGATCAGTGGAATAGGTTAAATATGCAAGACACAGCAGCCAATGACTGTAGTAATCTATTATTTGATATACCCAAAGACCTCAGCTTCTAGGATAAGAACCCACTCTTTGAAAAAAACTGCTGGGAAAACTGGAAAAGAGTATGGCAGAAACTAGGCATGGATCAAAATCTCACACCATATACCAAAATAAAGTCAAAATGGGTTCATGATTTAGATATAAAGGCTGACATTATAAGCAAACTGGGAGAGTGAGGAATAGTTTACCTATCAGATCTATGGAGAACAAAAGAATTCATGACCAAACAGGAGATAGAGAACATTACAAAAAGCAAAATGGATAATTTTGATTACATTAAATTGAAAAGTTTTTGTACAAACAAAGCCAATGCAACTAAGATTAGAAGGAAGGTAGAAAATTGGGAAAGAATTTTTATAACCAGACTCTCTGATAAGGGCCTCATTTCTAAAATATATAGAAAATTAAATCAAATTTATAAGAATACAAGCCATTCCCCAATTGATAAATGGTCAAAGGATATGAACAGACAATTCTCAGATGAAGAAATTAAAGCCATCTATAGTCATATGAAAAAATGCTCTAAATCACTATTGATTAGAGAAATGCAAATCAAAACAACTCTGAGGTACCACATCACACTTATCAGACTGGCCAACATGACAAAACAGGAAAATGATGAATGTTGGAGAAGATGTGGGAAAATTGGAACAATAATGCATTGTTGGTGGAGTTGTGAAATGATCCAACCATTTTGGAGAGCAATTTGGAACTATGCCCAAAGGGCTATCAAAATAGGCATACCCTTTGACCCAGCAATAGCACTTCGAGGGCTATATCCCAAAGAGATAATACAAATGGGAAAAGGACCCACATGTACAAAAATATTCATAGCAGCTCTTTTGTGATGGCAAAGAATTGGAAATTGAGAGGATGCCCATCAACTGGGGAATGGCTGAGCAAGTTGTGGTATATAAATGTAATGGAATATTATTGTGCTATAAGAAATGATGAACAGGCTGACTTCAGAAAAACCTGGAAAGACTTGTATGATCCAATGCTGAGTGAAGTGAGCAGAACCAGAGAACATTGTACACAATAACAGCCACGTTGTGTGATGACTAATATTGATAAACTTAACCCATCCTGACAATACAAGGATCTAAGACATGTCCAGAGGCCATGTGATGGAAAATGTTATCCACATCCAAAGAAAGAACTATGGAAGCTGAATTGGTATTTTTTTTCTTCTTTTCTGTTGAATTTTGTTTCCTCTTTCTGTTGGTTCCTCCTATTGGTTTTAATTTTTACTCACAACATCACTAATGTGAAAATATGTTTAATATGAATGTAAATGTATAGCCTATATCAGATTATGCACTGTCTTTGGGGAGGGTGGTGGGAGGAAGGGGGAGAAAAATTTTAAACTCAAAAGCATATGGAAGTGGTTATTGATAAATTAAAATAAATTAATAAAAAAAAGAAGTTCCTATCTCTTTCTATTCTGTCTTGAGATTTCCTAGTTGTAAGTATCCTAAGCTGACACCCTCTTCTTTCCCCTGCCCCCACCACCATGCATACAAACTGCCTAAAGAGGTGGAAAGAAAAATTCCCTTCTTCTCTTTCAGGATCATGGGAAACCATTTTGCCAGTCTCCTGCCTAGGGGTCATCCTTAAGCCAAAGTGATAGGGCAAGGCTTAGGAATAAATGACAAATACATGCATGGTCAAATGATTTATTCAACGTAACATTTAATTTTTTCAAAGAAACTTATGCCTCTTTAGGGACATCTCTGAAATCTTTTAACTCTGCCTTAGATATTTTGATTATTTTGAAGACATTGTTCTTTGTATTGGCTGTGCACAGAAGCTGCTTATCAGCAAATACTTTGAATGTGGTAAAGTTGATTCAATTTTTCTTTTCCAGGAACAATTGAGTGGCAGGTACACTTAGTGCTTGCTTTAGGCACTTGCCTTGTGTTGCCTTGTTAATCAAGATCTTTACCATGGAGACGTAATCCACACAACACTTCAGTTATCATTATAAATAACAAGTCAGATGATTCTTGAATATATCCACTGTTACTTATTTAGATATTAACAATCTTAAACAATGATCTTTTTTCCTCAGTGGGAGGAAAGGTCTGGCAGTCACTGAAGAATTCATTAGAAATACTTATATTTTTACATGCCTCTCTTTAAAGTGCAACATGGGAATGTAAAAGCCCCAGTAGTCTAGTAAAGCACTTTGATACCTAGTTCAAAACTCATGAATAACTTTGCTTGTAAACATGTCATGGTGATTTCTTGCTTCCAGTCTTGACTATGCCATTGACTCTATCTGGGATTTTGAGCCTATCACTTAAAATGTCCAGAGCCTTGCTTTCATCATTTGTAAAATGGGGACAATAATACTTCCATTACTTTCCTCAGGATTGTTTATGAGTTTGCAAAGAGCTGTATAAATGTGGGCTTTGCACACTCTACTCCAAAGCTTCATTACAATATGAAGGTGAATATCAGATTGGCTAATATGATGAAAAAAAATAAAATGTTGGATGTTAGAGGGGATGTGGGAAAACTCCACTGTTGGTGGAGTTGTGAACTGATCCTGGAGAGCAATTTGGAACTTTGCCCAAAGGACTATAAAATTGTGTTTTCATTCAGCAATACCATTGGTAGGTCTATATCCCAAAGATCTCCAAATAAAGGAAAAGTATTTATTTGTACAAAAACATTCATAGCAGCTCTTTTTGTGGTGGATAAGAATAGGAAATCAAAGGGATGCCCACCAATTGGGGAATGACCAAATAAGCTGTAGTATATGATTGTAATGGAATATTATTGTGCTATAAGAAATGATGAGCAGGCAGATTTCAGAAAAATCTGGAAAACTTATATGAACTGATGCATAGTGAAGTGAACAGAACTAGGAGAATGTTATGTACAGTAACAGCAATGTTTGATAAACAACTATGAATGACTTAGCTATTCTCAGCAATATAATGATCCAAGACAATCCCAAAGGATTAATGATAAATCATACTATCTGCCTCCAGAGAATGAACTGATATTATTTGAATACAGACTGAAGCATGCTGTTTTTCACTTTTTCATTTTTTTCTTTTATTTGAGTCTTCTTGTACAAAATGACTAACATGGAAACGCTTTACATAATTGTACATGTATAACCTATATCTGATTGTTTACCATCTCAGGGAGAGGGGAGGAGGAGGGAGGGATAGGATTTGGAACTCAAAATTTTAAATAAAAATTTTTTGTTAACCAATGCAAAGGTGACTCTGGATTCTTGAAGGCTATGCCAACATATTGCAGATTCTGTCAGGTTTTACCAGGTAAAAGGCTTTGAGGAATGACCTGATGTTGAACTATACCAGGCTAGCTAAGTTTGGTGTGGCTCATTATTAGATTGACAAATATTGAGACCATTGCAATTTCCAAGTACCACCTACTAAATTAGATATGGTGGAGAGAACATTGACTCTAGAGTCAGAGGGCCTGGGTTCAAATCCTGCCTTTGTTTTTATGTACAACTATGTGCCTATTGCTCTCCTATTAGAATGCGAAGTTCCATGGGTACAAGGACCCTATTTTTTCCTGTTTTCTTATCCCCAATGGTTGGCACAGTGCCCGATGCATAGTTTGCACTTAATCTGTGCTTGTTGATTGACAGGAACCCTTCACCGTATGTCTCTTTGAGAAAGTCACTGGGCCTTAGTTTTCTTATCTGTAAAATGAAGGGTTGGATGATGCTCCCTGAGGTCCCTTCTGCCTCTAGATGTATATGATCCTAAGTTGTATATGACTCAAATTCCTTGTCTTTGGAGGGAGTATTCACATTAACAAATCTATAGATTCTATAGATTCTCAAAATGTTAAGGAAGTATTATACCATATTATATTGCAAAGAACTATACAAATGCATGAACATCCTACACAGTGGTTCATCAAAATTCTCTTTGATCTGAGAATATCTTAAATAGCCTTGAACGTGTTTTGTGAGTTATTTGACTTTAAGCTTCCTACGTATTATAGGTTCAGGAAACCAAGTTGTTGAATCTGGAGCTACAAATTTATATATTTCTTGAGTTCTATACATTCTATCCCTGAAATAAGACCAAGAGTGCCAAAATCTTTTTTCACACAGAATCAGAAAACATGCTGTTACTCAACCTACTCTCACTAGAGAGGAATAATGAAATACCATTTCTTACCATATTCCTTACTTAGCATTTTTGGCTTGAGCAATGGTCAAATGAACTTTGCTTTAGAATTTCTATGTGTAGTTTATAAAGAAAGGCAAAAAATAAGGACCCAAACAACTTAGGCATCTATCTAAATATTATATTCTGTTTACCAAGCATTTATTAAGAGCCTACTATATGCCAAGGAATATGCTAAGCACTAGAGATAAAAAGACAAAAAACAAAAAAACTACTTGCCTTCAAAAAGCTTATATTTTCCTGATGGAGGGGAAGTAATAGGGGTGGAAAACATGTACAGACATAGCCAATATAATTTCTGAGGTTCCTTATCCCAACTTTGACTCTCACAGATGATTCTCAAGGCTGCATCTTCCCCTTTTGATGCTAGGGGTACCTGAGGAATCAAGAGCATATTTCTAATGCAACTGGCTTCGTAATTGGGGAGAGTGTGTTCTAACCAATATTATTGGTTGAAAATCATTTGGTGACCTAAGTGGCTTTTAGAATTCAGTATTTACTAAGATACTATAGGAAAAAAAGTTGGTACAAAATATCTTTCCCCCTTCTCTCCTACACCCCTATAAAAATGTGATACACTTTCTCACGAGTACATATGGTGTCCATTGGAAAGTGGACTGAAGATTAGAGAGCGTATATAGCAAAGGATCTACTCCTAATGCAGGCAATGCTATCAGCTGAAGATGGAAAGTCCAATATTCTCTGGAAACTTCAAAACTGTAAGGTTCCCCTCCAGCCAAGGGGAGACAGAAAGGGCTGGAGAGGAGACCTAGGTCAAGGTTAAAGCAGATATCTCTTCTCTCCCATTCCTACCTCACCTCCAAATGATTTATCTTTAGTGGTTTCATTGGAACACCATGCTTTCTCCAACCTTTTTCGAATAATTCTGGTACTGAACTTTCTTGATACTTTATAAAAGACTCTCAGGGAATGATTTCCTTAGCTTATAAGAATATGATTCCTATGCAATGTCATTCTAGTTCCAAGTATCATTCAACACTTAACCTAAGACCTATGTTTAAGATTGATTGAACATTTTATCCTTTGTTTTAAGTGGGGGTGATTTCACTGAGTAAATTAGTCATCCTCACCCTTACTCAGAGCTAAGTGAAAACAAAATATATTAAACATAGACAAAGTAATTTAGGAAGGAGTGAATACTAGTAGATGAGAGAATCAGGAAGGACTTCTTATAGAAGGTGAAACTTGAGGTGAGCCTTGAGAAGAGCTGGAAGTTCAAAGAGGCAGTGGTGGAGAAGAAGCTCATTCTGGGCAGGACCTTTTCAAAGACATGAAGAAAGAACATGGAATGTCAAGCATAGGAAATAATGAGTTCTTGAGGATCAATAATGTGAAATTGGTCTAGAAAGATAGTTCGGAGATAGATGGCAATGGACTTTACATGTTTACAGAGGAGTTTGTATTTTATTGTACAAGAAACTGGGAGCTGTTGGAGGTTCTTAAGTAGGGGAGCAACAAGTCCAGGCTTGTACTTTAGGACGATCAATTTAGTATCTCTTTGGAGGATACCTGGGGAAGGGAAAGACTACAGGCTGCGAGACCAATTAGGAGGCTACTGTAACAGTCCTACTGAGAAGTGGTGAGTGTAAGGGCAGTGGTTGTATGAGGGTACTGATACAAGAGATTGGGGGCAGGATCCAAAAAGAATTATCTAAAGTTTATTTTTTAAAATTATTTATTTTTAGTTTTCAACATTCACTTCCTAAAATTTTGAGTTTTAAATTTTCTCTTCCTCCCTCTCCTTCCCTATCCCCAAGACAGTGTGTAATCTGATACAGGATCTACTTATACATTCATATTAAGCATATTTTCACATTAGTCATGATGTATAGAATAATTAGAACTAACGGGAGGAACCACGAGAAAGAAGAAATAAAACAAAACAAAATAAAAGAAGAGCAAATAGTATGCTTCCATCTGCATTCAGACTCCATGGTTCTTTTTCTGTATGTGGATAGCACTGTCCATCATGAATGAGACTTTTGGAATTGTCTTAGATTCTTGCATTGCTGAGAAGAGCCAAGTCTATCAAAGTCAGTCATCCCACAATGTGGCTGTTCTCCTGGTTCTGTTCATTTCACTCTGCATCAGTTCATGTAAGTCTTTCCAGATTTTTTTGAAGTCTGCCTGCTCAACATTTCTTATAGCACAATAGTGGGCATCCCCTCAATTTCTAATTCTTGGCCACCAGAAAAAAGAGCTACTATAAATATTTTTGTACATGTGGGTCCTTTTCCCATTTTTATGATCTCTTTGGGATGCAGCCCTAGAAGTGCTATTGCTGGGTCAAAGAGTATGCATATTGTTATAGCCCTTTAAGCAGAGTTCCAAATTGATCTTTAGAATGGTTGGATCATTTCACAACTCCATCAACAATGCATTAGTGTTCCAATTTTCCCATATCTTCTCCAACATTTATAATTGTCCTGTTCTGTCATAATAGCCAATCTGATAGGTGTGGTGTGGTACCTCAGAGTTGTTTTGATTTGTGTTTCTCTAATCAATAGTGATTTAGAACATTTTTTCATATGACTATAGATAGCTTTAGTTTCTTCCTCTGGAAATTGCCTGTTCATATCCTTTGACCATTTATCAATTGGGGAATGACTTGTATTCTTATAAATTTGACTCAGTTCTCTATATATTTTTAGAAATAAGGCCTTTATCTGGGGCAGCTAGGTGGAGCAGTGAATAGAGCTCTGGCCTTGCAGTCAGGAGGACCTGAGTTAAAATCTGGCCTCAGACACATAACACTTACTAGCTGTGTGACCCTGGGCAAGTCACTTAACCCCATTGCCTCATCAAAAAAAAAAAAAAAAAAGAAATGAAGCCTTTATCAGAGACACTGGTTGTAAAAATTCTTTCTCGGTTTTTTTTCTTCCCTTGTAATATTGGATGCATTGGCTTTGTTTGTGCAAAAACTTTTCAATGTAATGTAATCAAAATTATCCATTTTGCTTTCATAATGTTCTCTATCTCTTGTTTGGTCATAAATTCTTCCCTTCTCTATAGATCTGAAAGGTAAACTATTTCTTGCTTTTCTAGTTTGCTTATAGTATCAGTCCTTCTGTCTAAATCCTGTACCCATTTCGACTTTATCTTCATATAGGGTGTAAGATGTTGGTCTATGCCCAGTTTCTACCATACATTTTTCCAGTTTTCCCAGCAGTTTTTGCCGAATAATGATTTCTTATCCCAGAAGCTGGAGTCTTTGGATTTATCAAAAAGTAGATTAGTGTAGTCATTGACTGTTGTGTGTTGCATTCCTAACCTCTTCCACTGATCCACCACTCTATTTCTTAGCCAATACCAAGTAGTTTTGATGATTGCTGCTTTATAATACAATTTAAGATCTTGTATAGCTAGGCCATCTTCCCTTGCATTTCTTTTCATTACTTCTCTTGATATTGTGGACTTTTTGTTCTTCCAGATGAATTTAGTTAGTGCTTTTTCTAGCTCTATAAAATAATTTTTGGTAGTTTGGAATTATCTAAAGTTTAATTGGCAGATTCTTAGCTGTGGGATGATAGAAGTCAAGTAAAGAAACATTTATTAAGCACCTACTATGTGCCAGTCACATTATACTAAGTGTTGGGGATATAAAGAATGGTCTAACAAACCAAAAACAGGACCTTATTCTCAAAGAGCTAGATGTCCATATACATATACACATATATGAAAAATTGGAGATAGTCTCAGAGGGAAGGTACTAAAGTTAAGATAGAAAGATAAAGGCTTCTTGTATAAGTTAGAATTTTTAAAGGAATACTGAATAACTTGAAGAAATTCAATTAAGAGCTTTGGTTTAGTATTTTGATTGTATTTCTTTATGACAAGGGTCAGTCAATAAACATTTATCAAGCATCTACTATGTGCCAAGCATTATAATAAGCCTGACTCCAAGACTCTTACCCACTAAAGTACTTTGCAAACTGTAAAACACTGTATAAATTCTAGCTCTTAGTACTGATAAGTGTAGCTTTGACAAACAGTCCATTTTACCCCCAAGTCTATCCTTGATTATAGTTCACAGGTGAAGAAGGGGAATACACGTAGGGTGGGTATATCTATTTGCTCACAGGCAAGTTCTTTTACCCTTTCCCTTCCCCTGTCCCTCCTTCTCCCTCTTTTTCTCCCTCTTCTTCTCTCTTTCTCTCCTGTGTGTGTGCGTGCATGCATGTATGTGTGTGTACCTTTGTGACTTACTTGGCTCAAAGTAAAATAATTGAATTTATTAATTTGCATAATAAACCTTACAACTTTTCACACCTTTAAAAACTATATGCAACATGTCCTCCTTACACTGCAAACACCTGTTTTGCAACAGGATCAACAAAGTGGTTTTTTAAATGTACTTTGATATATTTTCCAGATTCTCTAGAGAGACTTAGAAAATAGAAGGGACCTCAGAGATCACCTACTCCAACCTCATTGACCAGATTGTATTAGATAAAGCATTTAAATGCTTGCTATGTGCCAGGCACTGTGCCAATCACTGGGAAAACAAATATAAGTAAATAAGAAGACATCCCTGCCATCAAGGAGCTTATATTCTAATGGGGGAAGACCACATAAGAGGGAACTGGAAAGGTGGGGGAAGAGGTTCCTGGAAGAGGCAAGGTAGAAAAGTAGTCTGGAGAGGGTTAGAAATGAACAGGATTAACCTGGATACTTCCATGGATAACCTGGGTTCTTCCACAAATGGAGATTCAGGCAGGAACTCACTCATGGAGCAAGAGTCCACAGGAGTAGAGTGGTTGCCAGTATGAGAAAATAGAAGTAGAAAAGTAGTCTGGGAGTCAGGGGCTAAGACAAGTTAGAGGCAAACATAGCTGGTCCAAGTATTTCCTCAAATAAAGCTCAATGGGAAGGGATTCACCAATCAGAGGAGGAGGCTGCTAGAGTGGAGGTGAGAGGTTTTAATACATGAGAAGGTGGGGGAGGAAACTGAGGCCGAAGAAATAAGTGCTTGTCTTAGGTTGCATAGATAGTGAATAATAGAGTTGGAGCTTGAATCCATTTCTTCTAAATCACTTTGCTTCTGTATCAAACTGCTCCTCTACATGGGGCTGTATTCACTCAAAAGAATGAGAATAATAGCTTCCATTTGTAAATCAATCAAACAACCAGAATTTATTACACTTTTTTATTAATTTAATTTATTTTAATTAATTAATTATTGTTATTATTCAGGCACCACACTAGGTACTAGGGAAACAAAGAAAAGATGAAATAATTTCTGTCCTCGAAGAGTTTACATTCTATTAGGAAAAACAACACATTTATAAGTAAATATAAACCAGTTAGAAAGTAAATGCAAACTTTAAGGCTCGCAAAGTACTTTATATACCTTAATTATCTCATTAAATCCTCACAATAATCCATTGAGTTGGGTTTTATTATTGTTCTCATTTTATAGATGAGGAAACAATCTCAGTGAGGTTTTTCAGGCTAATATTTTTCCCTCTATTTCTTTACTCTGAACTTAAACAACATCAAATAAAATGAGCCTTTCCAGATGCAAAGCAAAACAGAGAAGATGGTTGTATGTGATGCTGCAAAGTCTGTGTTACGGACAGTTGGCTTTTCTTTTAAAGTATGTAATAAATTTATTTTGTCCTTGTCTATATTTCCTATGTTCTGTTCTCTTCCACACATCTAAAATGTTTCCTTGACTCTCTTTTCTTTTTTTTCTTTTTTCATAACTCCATTGCTAGTGCCACTTTTCCCCTTCTGACTCCATCCTATAAATTGAAAGAAAAATAAAACCCTTGCATCAGATATGTGTAATCAATCAAAACAAATTCTCCACAATCATCATATTAGTAAGGATCCAAGGCAGCATTTGACTTCATGCTTTCCTGGTTCCTATATCACTTTATTGCTCCTTCAATAAATGTTTAAAAGTAATATACCTTTCTTTTAATAATACCTGCTCACATTTATGTAACACTTTATGGTCCAAAAAAAGTTTTTATCACAACAAACTTGTGACATAGAATGCAATTAACATCCCCATTGTAGAGATGTGGAAAGTGAGGTCCAGAGAGGTTATGTTTTAAAATGTAGCCCAAGGCTTGCCTCTACTTAAAGTCATCCTTTCTGATTTCACAATGCTGCCTAGAGATTTGGCATTTTAATATAACAACCTCCAAATTGCTGGATTCTGAAGTACAAGATAATTGGACACATCAAAAACATGCTTCTTTTGTCTTCTTTTCTCCTTCTTCCACATTTTTAGAATAAGAGCAAAACCATTTGAAAAATGCCCATGTCCTTATTCCTATTTAATGAGAAATACCTAGCTCTGCCATTGGTGTGTGATGTCTGTGGATGTCTGTTGTGTTTACAAGTAGGCTGACTAGGTGAATGAAGTCTCTGGAACTCATTTCATTTCAGGATTTTTAGAGGCTGTTGTTCCTTTTTCCCTTTTGTTCAATGGCATATTTCTTTGAAGAAAGTCACACAAGGTTGATGTGTAAAAATGTGAGCTGAATACATAATTTAGAGCTTAACATGTAGGAGCTTATTCCATAAATCCATCCTTTAACCATGCTTTATGATGGTTTTTATATTCATATGCAGTTCCCCATGATGTCATCAGCTGCATAGAGCACAGCATGACATAGCCTAAACCAAAATACATTGAACCTTTGCTTTCAACTACAAAGCTCCATATTACTGCTTAGAGCTATAATGGAAAAGATGGCCTAGATTTTTGTTGAAAGAAATAAACCCATTTCTAACTAGTACAAAAGCTTTTATGCAATTAAGCCATTTATAAAACATAGAAATTTTCTAAGCTCCAATCTGTTTCAAGGTCATGTGGATTTAGGTCAAGATAGAAAACAAACAAACAAACAAACAAAAAACCAAAACGTTATCAGATAATCTTGGAACATTTAGTTTTCAGAGAAATCAGTTGTGTACTTGACTTTTTTCCACAGCCTCCATCTAGTCTTCATCCCCCTTGATCTTTATATAGCATTTGACAGTGTTGATTACCCTCCCTCAACCACACCCTGTTTTTTTTTTTGTAAATAGTATATTATTTTTTCCAATTACATGTAAAGCTAATTTTCAACATTTTTTATAAGATTTTGACATCCACATTTTTCTCCCTCCTTCTCACCCCTCCTCCCCAAGATGGTAAGCAATCAATATTAGACTCAGGTGGGGCAATTTCCTAATCTGGAGCAGAAATTGGGGCAAGGGTCTAAATCTGTCATCTGTGATTCCAGAAATGGATGTTGGTACGAAGTGGAAGTGGCCAGGAGACTTGTCCAATCAAGGAGCTGCAATTGTTTACATGTTTGATATAAATCAAGTTTGATATATATGAGTCAAGACATTAAAAAGTATACTCTGTCAGCATTGCTTATATATTTATGGTCACTAGGATCACTTAGCCTAAGTGACTCCATATTGTAGTTCTATCGGTTACACTACAACGTCAAACAACACATTTCAAAAATCATAATTATTACAGTTCCCCCACTGCATTCAGGATAAAATATAAATTCATTATTTATTGTTCAGGGCCCTCCAAGAATTGACCCCAACTTACCTTTCCAGCCTTGTTTCATGGCATTCCTCTTCATGTATACTTATGTTGTAGCTACATAATACTATTCAGCCTGATGATCTCGTACTTCTCCTTTATCCATGTCTTGATACCTGCTGTGCCTGGAAAATTGTCTTTTCCTCTTTGCCTATTGATATTTTTCTTTTTTCAATTTCTTGCTCATGTCTCAGCCTCTATGGTACTTCCTTTAATCCCCTCAGCTAGACATGTTCCTGTCCTTTTTTAATCTTTTGGGTCTCCCCATTTGATTTCTGGGTAATTCATTATTTTTGAACTCACACTATATTTATTGTTCTGGATTGTTGAATGTATCACATGGCCTGTTAGATCGAGCCGTCCCCAGCTATGCCTTACATTCCACCCCTGTCATCCCTTTTCCATCCATTCTTCCACCATCTTTCCCCATCTCACCCGTTATCCATTTTCTAGAGGGGAAAATCAATCCAATTGGTTGATTAATCCAAATAATATTGTTATTGTTACTAGAAAGGGTATGTTAATCAACTCCTCTATGGTTCTATTCATCATCCCTGTGACTTCCCAAACTAAAATATCCCAGGCCACCATTTCTCTCTCTATATTTTCTTCTCCTATAAATATGTAAGGCCTTTAAGGGCAGGGATGCTTTACTTTTGTATTAGTGTCCCTAATGCTTAGCATAGGATTTGGCTCAAAGTAAGTACTTAATAAATGTTCATCCATCTGTTCATTTATTTGTGTATTCCACATCCCTATCCCCCTATGCCAATAGTAAGGACTGGACCTTGAACACAGTTCTTAACCATGTTTGTTGAACTAAATTCATCACTGAGTTTTCTTTATACTACATCCTATTGTATTGACTTTGAATGATTATAGTAAAAGGGAATATTAATGAGTTAAAATTGTCGCTCAGAAGACATACTATCAGCAATGTGATGCCACATGCACAGAAAGAGGAAAATCAGGTTTCTTGTTCTTTGAACCAACAAAGGATGGGCAGGGCGTTCTGCTAACCACAGAAGGCTTGCCAGTACTAATTTCTGCTCTTCCTGCTGTTCAGTCCTTTGAATACCTACTCTCCTTAGCACTTCAGTTGACTAATCATTTGGTTTCAAAGCTCTGCAGGATGCTGGTTGGCTCAGCATGAAGCTTTGCAGAGTATGGGAAAATAGTGTGTTTGGGATTTGTCCTTGTTATTCTGTAGGAGAGCATGAAGTTAGAGCTTGGTGTTTTAAAGTGGAATGAAATGTTCATTTTGAATTTAGACCTTCAAGGAGGCTGCTTTCTGGAAAATGAAAGCATTTTTTCCATTCACTGCAATTCAACAAGCACTTATTAAACATGCTATGGATGTGTCAGGCACTGTCCTAACCCAGGGAATACAATGATTAAAAAAATAGTTACTATTCTTCTTTTGAAGGAGAGGGGAAGGGAAAACTCGCAGATAAGTATAATGTATATAAAAAAGCCGTTGGGGGATACAAATAACTAGGAAATGGATAAGTACTTCATCTGTGAAGGGGCACTTGAGGTGGACCTTGTAAAGACCGAGGATTCCAAGAGAGGGAGATGAAGGGGAGCATGACAAGCAATGGGAAGATTCTATGTAAAGGCAAAGAGATGGAAGATGAAATGCACATGGGGAACAGCAAATAGACTTGTTTGACTAAAACATAGTGTCTCTGAAGGGAGATAATATGTTAGTCTGGAAAGGTAAATTTTAGTAAATTGGTGAAAGGCTTTAAATGCTAAAGGAGTTTGTATTACATCTTAGAAACAACAGGGAGCCATTGAAATTTCTTGAGCAAGGCAATGATTTGGTTAGATTTGGTTATTTAACATATTTATCTCCACAAATGAGGGATCTTTTGACATTATGTTGAGAAAACTTTAATTAATATGTATCTATTAAAGTACACAGAGGCAGGGTGGCTTAGCAGACAAAAGGCTAGCCTTGGAGTCAAATGCAGGTTCAAATCCTTCCCCTGACACATATTAGCTGGGTGACTCCAGGAAAGTCACTTAATTTCTCATTACCTTATATAGATCTAGTGCTTATTAAGGGGTGTGCTAGTATGGGTTTAACAATCAGGTCAGAAAAAAATGTACACACACACACTTTTAAGTTTAATTTGGATTATTAACAATTCCATCATTTTTTCAAGTCCAGATAACCAACAAATCAAGAAATCGGGTCCTGATGTATATAGCATTTGCCAATTTCTAAGGTGTAAATGCTACACTGAAAATTTAACAATAGGCAGCCAGTTCAAGCTAGCTCCAGCACGCACCTGCTTATCCATATTGGTAGAGGGCATTTCTTATAAGGAGCTCTCAATATTAGCAAAATCATATCTGATTTAAAAATTCTAGATGTTGTTCTAGGGAATGGAGATACAAAGAGCAAGCTGAAACAGCCCTTGCCTTCAAGGAGCTCACATTCTCAGGGGATATAACATGTACATAAATAAGTAGAACTATAACACATACGTATATAGTTTACATATAAAATTCATGAAATGAACATGATCCTTTTTTTGAGGGGGGAAGAGGAAGAGGCACTAGTAGCTGATGTATCAGGAAAGGCTCCATGTGGAAGGTGGTACAAACTTACTTAAGGAAAATATAGAGTCTGAGAGGCAAATCTCCTCTCTCTTTGATAAGACCATTTGAAATACAATATTAATTTTTAAAAAACCTTTATTTTAAACTTACTATTATTAGTGTGACAATTAGCTATCAAAGGCATTAAAGTGAGAAATCAAATTTTATATTTAAAAAAAGATTGGTGACCCAGAATATTGTAGAGCATTCACACATATGCACATCCCCAGCTACAATAACTTTTTTACCTCTGTATTTAGCAAACACTAAAAGGTTTTCCAAGGCCCTACAGAACAGTGAAATCCTAACTGCTGCAAAGCATGCATGTTTTATGTAACACATCATTTTCAGCATTAAAGTTTCACAAGAATGTAGGCAACATCCAATAATTGGAATTAGAGTTAAAAAAGTGAGAATAACATTGTTATCCTTTTCTCTTATAGTTAGTTTCCATTTCTAAGTAGTCTTAGAATTTCATGATGTGATTATCCTTGTGAAAAGTAAAAAAACTTCAAGAATAAGTTGTGATGCCTTTCAAAAACAACCCACAAAGTATTACAATAATGTGACAAACTTTTGTAGAACTCTGATTGTAAACTCTATTAGATTGTAAGTTCCTTGAAAGCTGAGGTTATCTTTTTCCTCCTTTTATATGCCCTGTGCTTAGCACACAGTAGGCACGTATTAGGCTTAATAAATGTTGATTGATTGGCAGACTATGACTTGGAATTCCCAATGCTCTCAGTGGGATTGCAGAGAAAGACCCACTTTTTCTGTAGCTGGGACAGCTCAGCATCATCCACGTCGAAGAAAGTGCCTACCCCTTGTCAATCCACAGAAGTTTAATGGAATCCTAGAATTGTTGAACTTTTGGGATGGACGTGAAGCTGAGATTAGTAAATTTTGAGAGATATGTTTTGGGTTTCATAAGATTGTAGATCATAGATAGTGTTACAGATTTAGAGCTGAAAAGGACCTCAGATGCCTTGTAGTCCAAGGCCTATTGTACAGGTGAGAAAACTGGGGCCTGGAGAAGTTAAATAATTTGTTCAGGGCCAACAGGACATTTGACTCTATAAGCTTAGGCATATAGGAGCATATTTCTGTGCCATGCCCTATACACTTGGACTTTGTCCAGTTGTGACTAATTTAAGGCTTTTATTGAAGAAGACAAGTATGTTCCATCAAGATTTGAACTTTAAGCCATCATTCGTTCATTCATTCAGCCAACATTTATTGAGGATATTTGCAAGATATGTATAACCTGCTACAGGAGAAAAGACATGTACCCTAATTGCTGTAATACAAGGTTAGAATGAGATCGTTCTGCTCCCTGAGGAAGAATTGGTTTGCATTAGGAAAAGGAGGGAAAGCTGGGAGAGGAGAGAGGAAAAGAAATTCTTGACTGGGTAGGATGAGGTGAATAAAAAGGAAAGCATGTGTTAATTTTCAAGGTCATTGTGGGGCACTGATATCCAAGGACTGAGCCAATTGCCAGTCAGGGTTCAAAGCCAAGGGGATATGCTAAGGCTTAATTGTAGGGAATTAACACTTTGTCTGAAATTGAGCTCCCTTCTAGACACTTAGGATATTCTAATTTAGGAAGCAAATGTGTTCTTTCCCTAATAATGTTGATGCCTTTTACCATTTGATGTTTTACCTCATTCCCTCCCTGCTAACTCAGCCACTCTTGAGAGCTTTTATACAACTAAATATCACAGCAGAGATGCAAGGAATTGTGGAAGTTCAGAGCAAGGCAAAATCTCTTCCAGAATGATTCTAGGTCCATCTCAGACAACACCAATGATTTCTGGTTGTGATCTAAAAACCTTGACTGAAAAGAGGTCATTTTGCTTGAGCTCTATGATAACCTCAAAAACTGTCTGCACTAAATTGACCCAGGTTTAGTTTTCCAGTGCATTGGTGGATTTATTTGGATTGCCTATGGATTGAAAGGAAGCTTTATTCTTAGAAGGAAAATCCCCAATGGGATATTTATCTAATCAGCTCATGTCTCTTCTATGTCATTCAATCAATCAACAAATACTTATCCACCCACTTACTCACCCATGCATCAATTATTTTTGATTTCCCTATCATGTGCAGCCTGGGAGTACAGTGGGCTGCTCATGAGCCTGATCCTAATACTGATCATCATATAATCTTTAACCTGCTCCATTTGTCCAACCTATGAAGATTGACTCCCTTTACTCCCCACACAGGCAGCCTAGTAATCCTCCATTCCTTGGGGTCACCCCAAATTGAACTTAGTGTATACATCTAAATGGTCTAGTCCAGGGATGGAGAACCTGCAGCCTTGAGGCCACATGTGGCCCTCTGGGTCCTCAAGTGCAGCTCTTTGACTGAATCCAAACTTCACAGAAGAAATCCCCATAATAAAAGGATTTGTTCTGTAAAACTTGGACTAGGTCAAAAGGATGCACCCAAGCGCTTAGAATGCCACATATGGCCTTGAGATCACAGGTTCCCCACCGCGGTCTAGTCCTACTGAACCTCAGAACTTCTTCAGAACTTCCAGGGCTTAGCATGATGCCTGGCACATAGTAGTCACTTAATGAATTTTTGTTCATTCATTCATTCATTTATTTACCTACTAATTTATTGGCCTCAAATGATCCATCAGCCTTATTCTTCCCAGAAGCAGAAACTATGTCTGGCTTCAACAAGTATTATTAAGTAGCTTCTAGATGTAAATAATTGGACATACAAATACAAAAAAACAAAAGGAAAAAAATCCCTATTGATAAGGAACTTATATTTTAGTGGGGGGGGGAGAGAAAATAAGTACATGTGTAAGTATACGCAGAATCTATATAAAGAAAATAAATACAAGTAAATACCAAGTTTCAGTTTGCTTCTCTTCAAAAGAAAAAAGCCTAAGTAATTGGAATTGGCTTGAGTTCAATTCACCTGAGAGGAGGTCATCAAAACAACTTAAGAACCACCACCCACCTCTCCCCCAACTTCAGAGATTGGATGAAAGCTCCTTTTGTCTAATTATGGAAGTACTTTAGCCAGGTTTTTCTGCCTGAATTCTGACAGTCTCAGGGGTCTAGTTAAATGCTTCCCCCAACTTTAAGCTTCCTCCCATTTTCTGCACATGTCTTCTCAGAGTCATGCATCCTGGGCTTTTAAAACACCTCCTTAGAATTTTTCATGTGCCCTTCTGTGTGTCCAAGTTCAAGGGGAAAAAAAAGAGAAAGACAAGGAACCAGGCTACAAGGCAGCCCTAATTGAGACACAGTTGCTCTGACAACTAAATTTCTTTTTTTTTCCACTCCATTAACTTGAATGAATTCATTCCTCTTCTCTCTGCAATAATTACTTTCTAGTTACTGATCACCTCCTGTGAGTGAGTCACTGTGTTGCGCACTGTGGAGGAGAAAAGGTGTCCCACCCTCAAGCATCCAAATACCATCTAGTTGGGGAAATGACACATTAACAGGTAAAAAGATAGAGAATGAAACATTTGAATACCAGTTCAAGGCAAAAATAAGCTGAGAACATATTTGTTTAAGTTGTATAGAATGAATTGTGTAGAATCATTTTGGTCTTCAGAGGAGGGGGAGATCTTTTTAGGCTGGGGCAACCGGACATGGCTATCTAAGAGGAGCTGTTATGTAAGCCTTTTCTTAAAGGATGGATAGATTCTGAATGGGTGGAGAGGAGTGAGAAAGACAATTCACAGAGTAGGAATACCTTGATCTTCTGAGCAAAAGCATGGACAGGAAATCGTGAAGCACATACAACTGATCTGAGTAAATCAATTTTGTACCACCATTCAATTACATTAAATTCAAATAAACTAAAATTTATTAAGATCTATGCTAGAATGTGTACTCTAGTATGTTATTGCTATATAAAGACAGAAATAAAATAGTTCCTATCCTCAAAGAACTTACTTACTACAGGGAAGATACAACTTGTAGTCAAATAAATAATATAAAGTATAATGGAATTGCATCTTGGGCAGGGGTTAGGTTTTATATTCAAAGATAAGGTGAAGTTGCATAGTCAAAATTACCCCTTGGAAAGCCTTTAAATTGACCATAAAGTACAATGTATTCAGTGGTGTGCTGGAGTCAGGTAGAACGCATGTTAAATTTTCATTGTGATTTGTTTATACCTCAGAATCCCCAATGTTATAAATCAGGGCTTAAATTTATCATTTTCTTCATTGTCTAGACTTAGGAAAGTGATGGAGAAAATGTTATCAAGGCAGATTAAATTTTAGAGTGTCATGCATATATGTGCATAATCTATATCTATATGTAGATAGATAAAGATGTTTTTTCAGAGTCAGTTGTTAATTATTTACCAGCATACTCCTTAGTAAATTTGTTGTAGATGGAAAAGTTTTAAAAGAAGGCAGTCGATATCAGAGAGCACATGAATCTGAGATGGTTCCTATGGGAAGAATGCGTGCAAATTTATTTATTTTTTCACATATCCAGCTAAACTACTTATGAGAATAGAAATCTTTCTTCTTCAAAGTCAGCTTCAATGTCACATCTTCTCTAAAGGCTTTCTTGACCCCTATTAGGAATACAGTAGCCTCGCCAACTGACTAAAGGAAGAATCCCAGGAAGGCTCAAAACCTTGGAGGAGGAAGTTGTCACCCTGTCAGAGTAAGACTAGCAGTAGGGATCCAAAACCCTTTTTCCTCACAGCAAGGAATGTGAATATCAACTAGATTCCATTTTCCTAGGATTTTTTTTCTCCACTCACTAGCATTAATCAGCATCAGTTGCCAGGTCCAGAACCCTCTACCCCTTTTCCTTATGCCTGGTCCTGCTAGACCCAAGTAAGAATCCTGTTAAAACCTATAAGAGCTAGGCTTCAGAAAACCCAAGAAAACCCCAAATGGGGTCACAAGGAGTCAAATACAACTGAAAAATAATTTAACAACACCCAGGCACTTAATTACCTAAGTACCTATATACATAAATATATAAATACTTGATTGTTGTTGAGTTACTTCAGTACTGTCTGACTGTGACTCCATCTGAGGTTTTCTTGGCAAAGATACTGGAGTGGTTTTCCATTTCCTTCTCCAGCTCATTTTACAGATGAGGAAACTCAGGTAAATAGGGTAAAGTGACTTGCCCAGGGTCACACAGATGTTAAGTGTCTGAGACCAGATTTGAACTCTGGAGGATGCATCTTCCTGACTCCAGGATAAGTACTCTATCCAAGCTGCCCCTAAATACTTAATCACTTGTGTACTTAAGTAAATATATACCTTAGTACTTAACTACAAAATTACCTAAGCACCTCAGTACCTAGATGCCTCAATAATTAATTGCCTATGTACCTAGGTACCTAATCCTTAAGAACCCAAATGCCTAAGCACCTAAGTATTTAATTCCATAAGTACTTAGATACTTGAGTACTTAAGAATCTTATTACTTATGGACCTAAGTGCTAAATACCTATTTACCTAAGTACCAAAATATTTATAGCATCACTTTTTATCATAGCAAAGAATTGGAAATAAAGTAGATGCCCTTGAAATGGGGCATAGGGGTAAACAAATTATGGCTCATGAATGTAATGGAATATTACCATGCTGTAAGAAATGGCAAATGTGATAATTACAGAGAAGCAATGACACATCTGCATGAATTGATGTACAGCAAAATAAGCAGAGCCAAGAAAACAATATGCACAATGACTACAACATGTAAAAGGAAAAAACCTTATAAAATCAAAAGTGAATGTTGAAAAATTATAGAGAACAAATATGACTTGAAAGAAGAGACATGAGAAGACACTGCTACCCCACACCTTTGCAGAGGTGGAAGGTCCACAAGTATTCTATGTTGCACATATTTTCAAACATTTAAAATGTATTAATCAGTTATGCTAGTTTTTCCTTTTTCCTTTTTCTTTTTTCTATAAAAATACTATTTGTTATATGGGGTAGGTCTCTGGGAGGGGGAGAGAGTTTCTGGGAGAAACTATGGTGATGTAAAAAAAAACATTAAAACTTGTTTTATAAATGGTAATAAAAAAGAGATCGTTGGTGATTTTGGAGAAAGCTGGTTCAGATGAATGATGAAGTCAGAAGCAGAACCCTAAGGTCCTTATGGATCCTGACTAATTAGAACAAGTTCAAGTCTCCTGTGGGGGTCAGCCTTTTTATTCAGTAAGAACCATTAGCATCTGTTTAAAAGACAAAGCCACAACTTGAGTGTAATAGAGATTCACCAGAGAGATTGGAACCTGAAGTTAGTGCTTCTGGTATATCGGTGGAGCTTCTGACCATAGTGTTATAATGGAAAAAAAAAAACCTGACCCCCAAAACAAAAATAATTGTTCCCAGGGACTCATTCCTTCTTCTGGGACAGGACGCAGGTCTGGGTAATGCGGCAAGCAATGCCTAGTTTAGTAAAAATACTACTAGGTAAGTCAGTCAATAAGCACTTAAAAGCTTATTATATATATATATATATATATACCAGGAATATATATGTGTATATATATATGTGTGTGTGTGTGTGTATGTGTGTGTGTGTGTGTGTATATATATGTGTGTGTATATATATATATATATATGTATGTATGTATGTATGTATGTATGTATACACACACCAGGAATTGTGCTAAATGATGAGAATACAAAGACAAAAACCTGGTCCCTGCTCTCAAGGAGCTCACATTCTAATGGAGACAACATGCAAATACCTATACATATACAAGGTATATACAGCTAAATAGAAGGTAATCATAGATTGAAGGTACTGAGGTGGAGAATGGGAAATGGGTCGGGTTTGACTTAAATCTTGTGAGAAGGCAGGAAGTAGAGGTGAGGACTGAGAACATTCCAGGCATGGGGACAACAGGTTTTCAGCATCTTATTTGAACCCTGGATTTTAGAGTAGATGGAGGGAGCAAACTGTATGAAGACTGGAAAGGTTCTACATAACTATTTTGTATATTATCCTTCCCTTGAACAAGACTGATCGCTGACCACACACACACACATACACACGTATTTTGAAAATAACAGTATCTCCCCACCCCAACATGTTTTACTTATCAGATCCTGACTTCATTTTATTCTTTACCCTGTTAGTGATGCCAACAGAGGTTTCTCCAAGTGAAATGTACTCTTATTTTTGCCAGAGAAGACAACAGATTAAATTATTAAGTAAGAATTGAGCTTGTCATTGGTTTGAATGTGAGAGGAGAAACTATATAACACTATCTCTCATCCCCCAACTTCCTACCTCTACTTCCTCTTGGAGGAAGATTCGACTGTTGGCACTGGAAAACACCCGAGAAAGGCAGGTAGTGACTTGGGGCTATAGTGGCTGCCACTTCCTTCTTTCTCTTGATTAAAAGTGTTGAAGCCTGTAGCATCAAAGAAATGATACATTTTAAACTGACCTTAAACAGATTTCCAATTCACATTTTCAAATCATTTGTGTGACAAGTATTTGCTTAAAGTTGTTTAGTAATTGAAAGAAGGAAACATATATATCGAAAGCAACAGGAAAATAAACAGACAAGTCAGATGTAGATAGATAGACAGACAGACAGATAAGTAAAAAAATAGAGAATTTATTAAGTACTTATTATGCGCCTGACACTGTGCTAGGTGATAAGGATACAAATATAAGAAAATGGGACAGTCCCTGATCTCAAGCAGCTTATCGTCTAACAGGGGAAAAATATATTAAAAGGTGCCAAAAAAAATGATAATGGAGGAGTAGGAAGTGGAAGCCTAGATTTAGGCAAGATAAGGGGAAAGCTCACCAATCAGAGGCCAAGGTGGTTCTAGAAGCAGAGTCCAATGTTCTAATGGGATAGAGGTGGAGATAATGACTTTTGTGGAGATGGCATAGCTGTGGAGATACTTTAAGGATTCCTCCTGACAATTCTATGAGGAAGATAGAATTATTATCTCCATTCTACAAAAGAGGAAGAAGCTCAAAGAGATTGAATTGCCCCTAGTCACACAAATGGTATTTGTCATAATTAGGCCTAAAACTTGGGTTCTCCAACTCTATTGCCCTTTCTACTAAGAGGTAGTTGGCTGTGGGCCTGGGGTGTATGAGTTTGTTCAAGGCGGACTAGCACCTCTGGTGTGAGGACTTGCCAAGCCTTTTTCAGGGCTGCTCACCTGGCACTCAACTCTCTCCTGTGGATCCAAAAAGCTGTAGCATGTATATTGGCACACCCTGGTAAACTGTCTTGGCAGATGGGCTAAACCAGGTTGAGGGTAACCCAGAGGCCACAAAACCATTGGTGAGCTAGGGGGATGTCTACCCCAAGCATGTGAAGATGTCTCCTGCAGGAATGAGTGGATGAGAACAATTTGTTCCAACAGCCATGAAGGCAGCTGAAGCAGATACTGTGGAATGCTGTGCTTGGCCAGACATTGAAGATGTCAAGGTCATATCCTGTATCCCGGGCCATGGCTATGTGATGTCACTGGTCCTCTTCAAAAATGAAGGACAAACAACAAAGGCAACAATTGGGTGTAGTGGATCGGGTCCTAGAAGTGAAGTCAGTAAGATTTTGCTTCAAATTCTACCTTTGATATTTACTAGCTATGTGATTTTGGGCACTGGATTTGGAGTGGAAAGACCAAGGTTTGAATCTTGTCTTTGTTTGTTGTTCCCTATATGCCCTGGGCCAAGGTATTTAACCTCTTTAGACCTCAGTTCTCATCTATAAAATAAGAGGTTTGGACTAGAGGTGATCTCTAAAGTTCTTTCCAGCTGTGAGTCCCACGTGCAAAGAAGGTAAGAGGAGTAGGGCTGAGAACAAAGGGTGGCAGCTTCCAAGAGTCAAGTCTCCCCAATCCAAGTTAACTCATTCATCTTGGAGGGTGCCCCAGACACTGAAAACCATCCCTTATTAAGGGGTAAGGGGTGATTCCAAACCAGACAGTTCATCTTGGGACAGCTTCAAGTCAGAGAAACTTAACCAGGTGTTGTCTTCTATACTCTTAATAATATTCCAAGGTGCTTGTCCAAATACCTTCTATGGGGAGAAGTATGAACAAATATTCCAAACAAAGGGTCAATCTGCAGCCATGGAAAGTATTTAGAGTGAAAGGACTGCCATTTACTACTTGCTACTTTGGGCAAGTTGCTTAACTTTTTTAGATCTATTTCTTTGTGGGATCCTATTTGGGGAAAAGCCATAAAATACAGCAATAAGTGAAAAGCTATAAAAACTTGAACTCTGTGAAAGGTGGAAGCATGGTGACCCGTTAAAAATCATAACTTAGATACTGAATTATAATTTAGACAGTGAGTCATAACTTAAGATCCTGTGATCTATGAAAGCTGTAACAAGAATATTGTGACCCATATGTGACCAGTACATGATCAATATACAAACTCATGTTTGGGCATAACATTGGCTTAATGCCCAAGCTCATTACTAAGCAGAAAACCAAAATATCCAGCAATCAGTAGTGATGCACTTTCTAGCTCCTCCTCCCTTTGTTTTCTATCATCACCATAGGGATTTTTTTTTTTTGGCAGGGATCCAGTGAACAGTCTGGCTGCCCCCCCAGATCAACAATTGCCCCTGTTTTGTAAGTGTTCATAATGATTGATTAAATTACTACCTAAAATCAATCTAGCAATACTTGGTATCTTCATTTGGTATCAAAAGAACACCTCAGAGTTATGGGGGAGGTACAGGGTGCTCCAGCCAGGGGAATTCTGTACCTTATGTTCCTCATTTGTAAAATGGTAGGGTTGGACTAAATGTGCCTCTAATGTCCCTTCCAGCCCCCATTCTATCTTCTATGATCATCAAATTGATTCAGGAATTCCCCAGATCTATTCATACAAATTCCAAATGTCTACATTCTAATTAAATTTGATTGTTGTGAAATCTTGGCTGAATCACTGCTATTTAGCAACTTGGAGTGAGAAGATCAGAGACTGATGAATGTTGCAGAGGGAGGCAATAAAGCAGGACTCAAATGATAACATATTTCTTCTTCATCTTTCTGTTTTATTTTATTTTTATTAATTTATTTTAATTTATTAACAATCACTCCCATAAACTTTTGAATTTTAAATTTTTCTCCTCCTCCTTCTCTGCCTCCCTCCCCAACATGGCGCACAATTTGATATAGGCTATACATATACATTCCTATTAAATATATTTTCACATTAGTGATATAAGGAAAAATGAGAACCAATAGGAGGGACCACAAGAAAGAGAAAACAAAACAAAACAGATGGAAAAAATTAGCAAATAGTATGCTTTGATCTACGTTCAAACTCCATAGTTTTTTCTTTGGATATAGATAGCATTTTCTATCATGAGACTTTTGGAGATGTGTTAGATCCTTGCATTGTTGAGATGGGCTAAGTCTAAGTCTATCAATGTTAGTCATCACACAACATGGCTATTGCTGTGTACAACATTCTCCTGCTTCTGCTCACTTCACTCAGCATCAGTCCATGCAAGTCTTTTCAGGTTTTTCTGAAGTCCACCTGCTCATCATTTCTTACAGCACAATCGTATTCCATTACATTCATATACCACAACTTGTTCAGTCATTCCCCAATTGGTGGGCATTCCCTCAATTTCCAATTTCCAATTCTTTGCCACCACAAAAAGAGCTGTTGTAAATATTTTTGTACATGTGGGTCCTTTTCCCATTTTTATGATCTCTTTGAGATATAGACCCAGAAGTGGTATTGCTGAGTTTTTTAGTCCTTTGGCCATAGTTCCAAATTCCTCTTCAGAATGGTTGGGTCAGTTCACAATTATGCATTAGTGTTCCAATTTTCCCACATCTTCTCTAACATTTATCATTTTCCTGTTTTGTCATGTTGGCCAATCTGATAGGTGTGATGTGGTACCTCAGAGTTGTTTTGATTTGTGTTTCTCTAATCAATTGTGATTTAGAGCATTTTTTTCATATGACTATTGATGGCTTTAATTTCTTCATCTGAGAACTGTGTGTTCATATCCTTTGACCACTAATAAATTGGGGAATGACTTGTATTCTTATAAATTTCACTTAATTTTCTATATATTTTAGAAATGAGGCCTTTATCAGAGGCACTGGTTGTAAAAATTCTTTCCCAATTTTCTACTTTCCTTCTAAACTTGATTGTATTGGCTTTGTTTGTACAAAAACTTTTCAATTTAACATAATCAAAACTATCCATTTTGTATTCATAATGTCCTTTATCTCCTGTTTGGTCATGAATTCTTCTGTTCTCCATAAATCTGATAGGTAAACTATTCCTCACTCTCCCAGTTTGCTTATAGTATCAGCCTTTATATCTAAATCATGAACCCATTTTGACTTTATTTTGGTATATGGTGTGAGATTTTGGTGTATGCCTAGTTTCTGCCATACTCTTTTCTAATTTTCCCAGCAGTTTTTGTCAAATAGGGAATTCTTATCCCAGAAGCTGGGGTCTTTGGGTTTATCAAATAGTAGATTACTATAGTCATTGACTACTGTTTCTTGCATACTTAACTGATCCACCACTCTATTTCTTAGCCAATACCAAGCAATTTTGATAATGGCTGCTTTATTTAATTTAATTTATGTTCTGGAATGGCTAAGCCACCTTCCCCTACATTTCTTTTCAGTAGTTCCCTTGATGTTCTGGACCTTTTGTTATTCCAAATGAATCTTATTATTTTTTCTAGCTCTACAAAATAATTTTTGGTAGTTTGATTGGTATGGCACTGAATAAATAAATTAGTCTAGGTAGAATTGTCATTTTTATTATATTAGCCTGGCCTATCCATGAGCAACTGATGTTTTTCCAATTATTTAAATCTGACTTTATTTGTGTGGAGAGTATTTTGTAATTGTGTTCATATAATTCCTGGGTTTGTTTTGGTAGGTAGACTACTAAATATTTTATAATGTCTATAGTAACTTTAAATGGAATTTCTCTTTCTATTTCTTGCTGTTGGTCTTTGTTGGCAATATATGGAAATGTTGATGATTTATGTAAGCTCATTTTATAGCCTGCAATTTTGCTAAAATTGTTTATTATTTCAAGTAGTTTTTTTTTTACTTGATTCTCTAGGATTCTCTAAGTATATCATTATAACATCTGCAAAGAGTGATAGCTTCATTTCTTCTTTGCCTATTCTAATACTTTCAATTTCTTTTTCTTCTTTTATTGCTAAAGTTAATGTTTCCAGTATGATATTGAACAACAGTAGGGATAATGGACATCCTTGTTTCACCCTTGTTCTTATTGAAAATGCTTCTAGCTTGTTCTCATTACATATGATGCTTGCTGAAGGTTTTAGGTATATGCTACTTATTATTTTAAGGAAGACTCCATTCATTCCTATGCTCTTTAGTGTTTTTAATAGGCATGGATGTTGTATTTTGTCAAAAGCTTTTTCTGCATCTATCACGATGATCATGTGGTTTCTGTTAGTTTTGATGTTGATATGATCAATTATGCTGATAATTTTCCTAATATTGAACCAGCCTTGCATTCCTGGTATATATCCTACCTGGTCATAGTGTATTATTCTTGTGAAAATTTGCTATATTCTATTTGCTAATATTTGATTTAAACTTTTTGCATCTAAATTCATTAGGGAAATTTACCTATAATTTTCTTTCTCTGTTTTGACTCTTTCCAGTTTATGTATAGTACCATATTTGTAAGACTCCTTCTTTGCCTATTTTCCCAAATAGTCTATATAGTATTGGAATTAATTGTTTTTTTTTAATGATTGATAGAATTCACTTGTAAATCCATCTAGTCCTGGAGATTTTTTCCTAGGGAGTTCATCCATGGCTTGTTCAATTTCTCTTTATGAGATGGGATAATTTAAGTATTTTACTTCCTCTTCTGTTAATCTAGGCAATTTACATTTTTGTAAACATTCATTCATTTCACTAAGATTGTCAAATTTATTGGCATACAGTTGGGCAAAATAGTTCCTAATGTTTTAATTTCCTCTTCCTTGGTGGTGGATTCACCTTTTTCATTTTTAATACTGGTAATTTGGTTTTCTTATTTCTTTTTTTGAAAATTAAACTAACCAAAGGTTTATCTATTTATGGTTTATTCATAAAACCAACTCTTAGTTTTGTTTACTAGTTCAATAATTTTCTTAATTTCAATTTTCTTAATTTCTCCTTTGGCTTTCAGTATTTCCAATTTGGTGTTTAATTGAGGATTTTTAGTTTGTTCTTTTTCTAGTGTTTTTAGTTGTACGCCCAATTCATTGATATCTTCTTTCTCTATTTTATTCATGTAAACATTTAGAGATATAAAACTTCCCCTAAGAACTGCTTTCGCTGCATCCCATAAGTTTTGGTATGTTGTCTCATTATTGTCATTCTCTTGGATGAAGTTATTGATTGTTTCTATGATTTGTTGTTTGACCCATTCGTTTTTTAGGATTAGATTTTTTTTTTACAATTATTTTTAGAGTATCCTTCCATGACCCTTTATTACATATGATCTTTATTGCATCATGATCTGAAAAGGATGCATTTAATATTTTTGCCTTTCTGCATTGGATTGTGAGGTTTTTATGCCCTAGTACATAGTCAATTTTTGTATATGTGCCATGTACCACCAAGAAAGAAGTATATTCTTTGCTATCCCCAATTCAATTTTCTCCAGAGGTCTACCATACCTAGCTTTTCTAATATTCTATTTACCTCCTTAACTTCTTCCTTGTTTATTTTATGGTTAGATTTATCTAGTTCAAAGAGGGGGAGATTGAGGTCCCCAACTAATATATTTTTGTTGTCTGTTTCTTCCTGTAACTCCCTGAACTTATCCTCTAAGAATTTGGATGCTATACCATTTGGTGCATATAAGTTTAGTAATGATATTACTTCATTGTCTATGATGCCTTCTAGCAGGATATAGTTTCCTTCCTTATCTCTTTTGATAACATCTGTTTTTGCTTTTGCTTTGTCTGAGATCAGGATTGCTACCCCTGCTTTTTTTTTTACTTCTGCTGAAGCATAATATATTCTACTCCAGCCTTTCACCTTTACCCTGTGTGTGTCTCTCTGTTTCAAATGTGTTTACTGTAAACAATATATTGTAGAATTATTGTTTTTAATCCATCATCTTTCTATTTTAGAGGAAGTATAAGAAAATCAAGGAAGGAAATGATAGAGTACGGTAAATGACACAAAAGTTCAATTTAATGAATAACAAAGAGTGATTATACTAATTAAAAAACTCATTCATTATGTACTATAAAAACTGAAATTTTGTAGTTGACCAGACAGATACAGCATATTGTGTGAGTACCACTGCTTCTGAAATAGGGTTTCTGGACTTTGAAGGTATGTGGTCCTTGATTTGAGAGATCCCATGCAGCCTTTAATTCTCTTAATGCATGTAGTGTTTGCTGAAGGATATACAGCTCAGGAATGGTATTTCTTGATCATATCCCTTGTTGAGAAATTTCCCCTGGCTCTGGGGCAAGGTCAAATAACCCAGAGATCATTTTTATTCTATAAAGATTTTCATTGCCTTTGGACACCATCTGGGACACTGCAAGTTCTTTGTCTCCTTTGGGGTCAGAGAATCACAGATTTAGAGATAGATTTAAGAGGCATAATGTCCAACACCCTTATTTTATAGATGAAGAAACTAAGACCCAGAGAAATTCAGTGAATTGTCCTTAGATTACACATAGGTAGTTAAAAAAAAACAAAGTCTAGATTTAAATGTTGGTCTTCTGACTTCAAATCTAATGTCCATGGTCACATAGCCAGCAAGTTTCTAAGGCAGGATTTGAACCCAAATATTCCTGATCCTAAATCTAGGGCTCTAATACAGCTACAACCTGATAGGGGAAAAACACTGGAAGACTTGTGTTCAATCCCAATATGGGATTTTCCCCACTATAATAGGGTAGGGGGAGTGCCTCCCATCCAGAGTTAGCACACAGTAATGTGCCTCCTAGCATTTGATTGACATATCACTACAAAGCAGTTTTTCCCAGTAGCTGTTAGCTGTTCTCCCTGTTATCAGTGTGCCCTGCTTCCCTTCACTGTTCTCTTCCTTAGTTTTGCTTCCAGGTGTAATATCTTTTTGATTATCTCCCTTCTTTTCCTTCACCTTCCTTTTTGTCCCTTCTTTCTTTTTTTTTACTCACAATTTTCCATTGATTCTTATATTCAGTGTTGCCCAGTGGTTAGAGTGCTGAACTCAGAATCAAGTGGATCTGTTTTCAAATCCTGCCTCTGACACAAGCTATGGGACCCTGGACAAGTCACAAGCTTTCTGAACAAGAATCTTTCCATCTGTAAAATCAGTCAATGAGCATTTCATCACTTAATATGTCCAGGCACTGTGAAAATACCTTTGGCACCAGAATTGTTGTGAGAAATGATCTTATTAAAGTCTCATTAAATCTTTTCCTAATTCTTACACTTCTAAACCTTCTCCTCTTGGAGAATATATTATTTCTGCAGAGCAAGAAGTGAAAATTCTCATTTGAGAAGTAGTGGAGTGGCATGGGGAGAAACCTGGACAGGGGATCCAGAGTCCTGGATTAGAGTCCCATTTTGGCTACCTTTTAGGTGTATGACCTTAGCCAAGATGCAGCTTCCGTGAGCTGTGATCTCTTCATTTAATTGAACAACATTTATTAAACAGTTACTGTTTACAAGATTTTGTTGTTGTTGCTCAGTTGTGTCTGACTCTGTGACCTAATTTGGGGTTTTCTTGGCAGAGTGGTTTGCCATTTCTTTCTCCAGCTCATTTTATAGATGAGGATCTGAGGCAAACAGGGTTAAGTGACTTGTCTTGGGCCACACAACTAGAAAGTGTCTGAAGCCAGATTTGAACTCAGAAAGAGGAGTCTTCCTGACTTCAGGCCAAATGTTCTATCCCCTGTGCCACCTAGGCAAACCCACTGTTTGCAAGGTAGTGGGTCATGTAAGGACAACAATGAATTAGTCTCTACTATCAACAAGCTTATTGGTATTGGATGAGATTATCTCAAATATTCTTCATAACTCCTTAAGTCCACAATTCTAGATTGTAGGAAATGAACCATTTAAAATTCAAAGTTTAAAATCTTAGCACTTACAGACCAAGGAAATGGAGGGTGCCATGTGTCACTGAGAAAATTAATCTGTTGAAATTTCGATTTAAGAAATAGTTCAAGTAAATCCAGTTTCCATGGTTACAGAACAACCCAAGAGCAAAGCTTTCTTCTAGATTCCTTTGCTTTCCCCTAGCTACTCTTTCAATTTCTGCAGACAGAATTCCTCTCTCTGCTCTGAGTCAAAAAGTCACCTCTTCTTTGGGAGATCCAAGGGATTAGTTTTAATCCTGGGTGATTCTAGGAAAATTGTTGAAACAAGAAAAGCTTGTTTTCATATCACTCCTTCCTTTTATATGTCCATTCTATCCTTTGTTTTCCGGTATGCTTTGTACTGTCTTAGGTCCTTGGACCCCTCAGTAGGTGGCACCTCAAAAAAGATCTACTGTCTTCAGTATGACTGCCTTATCCAGATCTTTCCAGATCCCTTCTCTTCACCTAAATTCACTAATCCCACTAGTTTTTCCCTCAACAATCTAATAGCAGAGCCAATAGGACTAACTAATTTAAATTAAGATGTTAATAGATAATGTTTGGAGATTGTGTACTTTCTAGATAACATTTTGATTTTAATGGAAGCTTTGTGGCCTCCAGTTGAAGTAGTAAGTTGGTAATGCCAGACTCCTGAGGCCAGGCCAGTGAAGAGATATTTGGGATCAGAGAGATTTTCCCCACTCTTCAGATCATCCTGCATAGGTAGTCACCTGTTCTATCTACCAGTTTGCTTTCAGGAAACCCCAATGTCTGTGAATTTAATAAAAGGAGAAACTCCGCTGCTTCATTTTCCCACCATAGCTGAACTTTCTTCTGCTCTGTAGACTACAGATTGAAGTAAAGATAATTCAACTATCCAGTGGCTTTAGTGGCTGGCTCTTGGGATCCATATAAAAACAAAAATCAAAGTCAAAATAAAACAAAAAACCCAAAGGCTTCATCTGGGGGTGAGCTGGCAAGATGAAGCCCATTATGTCAGACCTTGCAATTCAATATTCAGCTAATTTCACATCATGACATATCATTTCGCATTCTACTTAAATCCTAGCCATTCTTCATAGCCTAACTCAAATCCTTTCTTCCTCTTGGAGATTTCTGTCATGAATTTCTCCAGTCCACACTAGTCTTTTTACTCTGCTTTTCCAGTAAATGCCTGGAACTTAACTTCTAATTGTTTATTCTGTTACTTTTCTCTCCCCACCCAGCCTGTAAACTTCTTGAGAGCTGATTAAATATAGATGCTCAGTAATAGTTGATGAATGGTTGAAGATAGTAATTAGGGTTCTCAGTTCATTATTTTATTTGTTCAATAGACATTAAGGACCTACTTTCAGAAGAACACTGTGCTAGATGCTGAAGGAGAAATCAAGGCAGTTATGAACTGTGTAGTGGACAGAATGGTATAACAGATAGAGCTCTAGTCCTGGCATCAGGGAGATCTCATTGGAAATTCTAGCTCTGATATTTACATGTGATCAAGAGCAACTTCTCATAACCTCAATTTTTTGTGTAAAATGGGAGTGCAAAATGATACTTGTATTACCTGTTTCAGGAGGCCTTTGCTGCAAGGAAAGTTTCAATCAGTCAGTCAATCACTTAGTATTTATTAAATGCCTATTATGTGCCAGGCACTATGCTAAACACTGGAGATTCAAAGTAAGCAAAAAACAATCCCTACCTTCAAGGAGCTTGCAATCTATTGGGGGAGGGAGAGGGGTAGATAATGCATAAATAACTATTTACCAATAAGCTATATACAGTATAAATTTCAGATAATCTCAGAGGGAAGGCATTAAGATTAAGGAGGACTGGGAAAGGCTTCTTGCTGAAGATAAGTCTCTAGCTGAGACTTCTCAAGAAGGAAATCAGGGAAATGAGGTGGTAGAGATGAGGAGGCAGAGCATTCTAGGCATTAAAGACAGCCAGTGAAAATACTCAGAATTGGAGTTTGACAGACAATATTGTATAACCAAGATGGCAGTCAGGATGTAAAGAGCCTTGAGTCTATCCATGTCATATGACAGCAAATTAAAAAGAAAAACTTGAGATGGTTAGGCAGGAGAAGAGAAGAATCAGGGGGGCATGGAATCTATCTTCATGTATATCTTCTCACATAGAAGGGGGATTAGATTTGTTCAGTTTGGATCTAAAAGTCAGAATCAGGAGCAATAACCTGTGGTATTTGTATATGCAAATTTAGTTTGAGGTCTGAAAAAAATAATCCTAAAACAGACCTACTGAAAAGTGGAATGGGATGTTGGATTCCTTCTCCTTGGAGATCTTCTAGCACAATATGGATGGAAATCAGACATGTCACTGTGGGGATTAATTTCACATATGATTTGGACTAGAAAGCCACTGAGATCCATTTCAACTCTCAGATTCTGTGATTCTGTACAGAAGAAAGCAATCAGAAAACATTTATTAAGCAGAACTGTGCTAAGCATTAAGTATAAAAAGACAGAAACTGAAGCAGGCCTAAGCCTCCAGGAGCTCCCATTCTACGTGAAATAAATAATGAATAGATAAATAACTGGGTAGATAATGTATATACACTTATAACTTGAAACATAAAATAAATATGAAATATTTACAAAGTATTTAAATATTTACGAAGGTAATCAATTTGGGGGGGTGTGGAAGGAAGGTATTGACATCTGACAAGATTAAGAAGGACCTCATTTAAGGGGCACTTGATTCTCATGAGATTTGAAAGAAACTAAGGATGCCATGAGGCAAAGGTGAGAGTGAATTGCAGGAATGGGGAACAGACTACGAAGGCAAAGAGATGAGAGATGGAAAGTTGTCTGTGAAGAACAGTAGATCACCTAGTTTGGTTGGATCTGTGTGATACGTGAGGAGTGGAATGTGTAATAAGTCTGAAAAGGTCGGTTGGAGAAAGATTTTGAAGGACCCTAATGGACAAAGAAAGGAGTTGATATTTTATCATAAGGCCAATAGGGGGATTACTGGAGCTTTTTGAACAGTCAGATCTCTGGTTTATAAATATCATTTCAGCAGTAGTGTGGAGGATTGATTCGAGTGGGAAGAAATGTGAGCCCAAAAGGTTATTGCAATAAGCTAGGTGAGAGGGGGTAGTGGCCTAAAATAGTATGGTTGTTCTGTATGATGACGGAAGGAGTCAGACACAAAAGGTGTTGTGGAGATAGAGTAAGAAAGATTTGGTAACTGCTTAGGTAAGTGGGGTGAATAGTGAGGATTGAATGCCTGGAAGTGGTGCCTTATAACTGAAATAGGCAAGTTAGAAAGAGTGGTAGGTTTGTTATGTGGTGCTTAACACATAGAGGCAGCTAGGTGGTAGAGTGGATAGAACACTGACCCTAGATTCAAGAGGACATGAGTTCAAATCCAGTCTCAGACACATAACACTCACTAGGTATGTGACTCTGGGCAAGTCACTTAACCCCAATTGCCTCATCCAAAAAAAAAAGAAAAAAAAATCTTCAGACAATTCCAAAAGACTCATGATGGAAAATGCTATCTACATCCAGAGAAAAAACCGTGGAGTCTGAATGCAGATCTAAGTATACTATTTTTCTTTTTTTTGTTTCTCCTGATTTTTCCCTTTTGTTCTGATTTTTCTTTCACAACATGACTAATGTGGAGATGTGTTTAATATGATTATACATGTATAGCCCATGTCAGATTGCTTGCCGTCTTGGGGAGGGAGAAAAAAAATTGGAATTCAAAATCCTATAAAAGTGAATGTTGAAAACTATATTGACATGTAATTGGAAAAAAAATAAAGTATTATTAAGTTGAAAAAAGGAATACATTGTTGGTGGAGCTGAGAATTGTTCTAATCATTCTGGAAAACAATCTGGAACTATAACTCCAAACTTATTAAATTATACATATCCTTTGACCCAGAGAAAGAGATCAGAGAAAGACCAAAAGGGCCCTTTTGCAACAGCTCTTTTCATTGTAGCCCCAAACTGGAAACTAGGGGGGTATCTACCTATTAGGAATAGCTCAGATGAATTGTAGTATATGAAGGTAATGAACTATTATTGTGTCATAAGACATTAAACAGGCAGATTTAGAGGGAAGTGGGAAGATCTCAAAGAACTCATGCAGGCTGAAGTGAGTAGAAATAGAATAATTTACAAAATAGCAACATTATCGAGACAAATAACACCAAAAGACTTAATAACTTTGATGAATGCAATGATTAACCATGACTCCAGTGGACTGCAGGTGAATCACACTATCCATCTCCTGGCAGAGATGTGGTCTTAAAAATCCAGGATGAGACATGAACATTTGGATGTGGCCAATATGGGAATTAGTTTTGTTGTACTATGTATACTTATTTTTTATTCATTGGGGAAGTGGAGGGGAGGTAATAGGAGGAAAAGATAAGTCCTTGTAAATATTTTTTTAATAATTAAAAAAAAACCCTAACTCAATGAGCTTTCCTTACTTGCCTGTTCATGCAATTGCAAGTTGCAATTTAGTTTGTGTTCCCAGTGTGGATGGTGAAAATGATCTCTTTTGATGACTCTAGATTTCACTGAGGAGGCTGTAAAGTATTTGAGCCTCAGCATATTTACTACAAGGCTTTTTGTGAATAGGAAATCTAGAGAACTTTTGATTAGGAGGCTTTATTATGTTCAGATTCTATAAGTCTTGGTTGTTAATTCTTCTAATACAGAAAGTAACAAGGGTGCTTGTTTTCTAATTCCAAAAGTATTTATTAAATATTTATCTATTATTTGTATATATGTAAACATATGCATTTTTCTCTATATGTGTGTAAAAACAGATCCCCTTACTTTTCAGATGTGAAAATTTGGGGATCAATACATGAGAAATATTTAATATATGAATTTAATGTTTTATTCATAGATCACTATGAATTCAGTTTCCTGATTTGAAAATAAAGGGTCTCGTCTATATTTCTAAGGTTCGTCCAGGTCTAAATCCTATTTTGATAATATCTTATAATATTAAGACTAAAGGTCTTTTCCACCACAAATCCAGATGCTTTGTGGTCCATTCCAATCCTGTTTTAAGGACATATAAGGACATACCTGTTCCATCCCCACAAGGAAGGTACCAGTGGATTGGCAATAAACATGTCAAGGAGTTAAAAAAAAAGACCTCATCTTCGTGAGTTCAAATCTGGCCTCAGACACTTAGCAGATATGTGACTCTGAGCCAGTAACTTAACCGTGTTTCCCTCAGTTTCCTCATCCGTAAAATGAGCTGCAGAAGGAAATGGCAAACAACTCCAATATCTTTACAAATAAAACCCCAAATGGGGTAATGAAAAGTGGGAGATGACTGAAAAACAACTGAACAACAACAAAGCTGCACACACAGTAGGCACTGAATAAATGCTTGTTGGTTAATAAGTGCTTTCTTGATTGGGGAAAGACAATTTCTATTTATAACACATTAAATGTAAGATGCCTATGGAAACTCCAGCTCAAAATTTGCAATAAAGTTGGTAATGTGGGACTGGAGGTCAGAAAAGAGACCTGGAAGCCATCATCTCTATATGGATAATTAGCCACAGGGGAGCTGATGAGGTCATCAAGCAAGAATGTGCCAAGAGAAGAGGACAGAACCTTGGCATGTGCTAACACTTGGAGGGGGGGAAGAGGAAGGACGAGTGGGGGAATGGATAATGACTGAACAAAGGATATTGAGAAGGTGTAGTCAGACACCTAGAAGAAGAACCAAGAAAGCAGTATCATGGAAGTCTGGAGAGGATGAGACAATGGCTAAAAGTGTAAAATGCTTTGGAGAGGTCACTAAAGATGAGGTCTGAGATGAGGCCATTGGATTTGATGATCGTTGACTATTTTAGGGTGAACAGTTTCAATTAGGCGATGGATTGAAAACAATAGTACACAGGATTGAGAAGTAAATGAAGGTAGAAGAAGTAGAGGCAATGAATGTAGGAAACTTTTTCTAAGCGTTTGGTTATAAAAGGCAAGAGAGACCAGGAGATTTGGCAAGAGGATCTTAGCTCAACTTCAAGTTCTGATTTTTACTACCTGTGTGACCTTGGATAAGTCACTCTACCATCTGAAGACTCACTTTTCTCGTCCTTAAAATGGGTTGGACTGAGAACCTCAATGTTCCTTCCAGCTCTAACTCTATGAACCTATGTAGGCTTAGATAAGATGTTTTCTATTGGCATGAACCTCACAGCTCAATTGGGGTATAGATAAGCTATTAATATAGATAACTATAAAGGATATGTAGTACAATGTAATAAATATAATATAAGGTAAATGAGTTGAAAAACGGTGTGTGAGAAGGTTTCACAGCAGGTTATATTTGATTTTTGCTTTTGATAAATTTTAAATTTGAGCTCAAATCTTGTCCATTTGGGCTAGAAAAATCTAGGGCCTGTCTCTGTCTCTGTCTCTATCTCTGTCTGTCTCTCATATTTGCAGACAGGGAAGAGAACATAACTCTAATGCTCTCAGCTACAGAAAGGAAGTGAGATTTTAGCTTACCAGTTCACTCCTGCCAATAAGACAAGGCCATCTCCTAGGTTATAGAAAGAAGACTGAGTATAAAGGCTGTAGTCTACTTTTCTCATTTGGGGGCTGGAGAGTTGGAGAGAATGTAGGAAGCAGAGGAGATTCTTCTGTATTGTACTCTCTAACACAGAGGACAAGATCAGCCATCCCTATCATCTGTCCCACCCCCACCATTACTTAGTTTCTCCATCTGTAAAATGGATATGGTAGTATTTCCCCAACTTTATCCCTTCAGAATGTTTGCTTACTGTCAGGATAAAATGATGAATTTTAAACTTTATTAAAAATGCAAGTGTTACAATTATTCGAGGTGATATTCATTATTATTTCTTTTTAATTCGATGATTTGGGTAGCCTGAATGTACCTGGAATGCTCTCATTCAATAACTATTACACAATAATTTTAGACTTTCACACCTCCTACCTTCCTTCCTGCAAGTTGGAAATATGTTTGCCTCACTTTATTTGCCTGTCTCCGGGCACCTCACCCAGTTCTGCGGTTAGCAATTTATACTGCCTCCAGAGCCTCTGGAGCCTTCTTATAAATTGTAATCATTACTGGGGTTTTCTGTAGCAGACACATTCAGGTTGTTTCCAGATATTCATTTTGACTTAATCGGCTTTGTGGTCCCTGTGGCTTAGACAATAAGCAGGCTCATATAAAGCAGCAATAAATTAAGAACAAAAAAAAAAAACCCAATAAAACAAATGAAGCTGGAGACTAAGTGTGTGGACAGAGATTTTCCTCAGAAGTACTACTTCTAACCCCTATCTACAAATAAACAGAACATTCTCTTTCCCAAGAAACATTTTTTGACTTGGAGAGAAATCACTACTGTTTTTCAGTTTTCAAATACTTAAACTTCATACTTTTACTTATTCCTTAATGAAAAAATAATAACTTCTCTCCTGTTTATTTCACTCTCTATTACTGTTCCCAGTCACATCATTTGGGCTTCCGCCCAATGGTCTGAAGATAGGGTAGTTAAAGAAGCGAGCAGGATAGCCTCTACATTTAGACCTAGTCATTTTAAGCCCAGTCTTGGGGGAACTTAGGATTCAGGCTAAATTTTGTATCCCTCCCAATGCTTTGCACAGAGTAGATAGTAAATATTGGTTAATTTGAAGAGGTGAGAAAACTGGTGAGAGGCACTTTGAGAGACAAGAGATAAGGGAGACACAAGATACAGAATCTAAAGAAATGCATAACCTGAATATGGAACTTAAGATTCATAGATGTGTAAGGCACTGTCCTTTTAAGGTACTACCCATTCATATGGAACAGTTTTTCTTGAGTTAATTTCTGCTCTGAGTTCTAAGAAACAATTACACTGACTTAGGGTTCTGAGATATTATTTACTTTCAATGTGACAATTTGTAGAGAGGTAGACACTAGAACTGTTTTTTGTTTATGGGACAAAGGTAATTTACCTGATCAAAGACAGAAGATGAGAAATTGATTGCTAACTCTAAGATAAGGTGAGGTCACTTCCATAGAGTCTAAACCCAAGAAAGAGAAAAAAAGAGAAGTGAAAGAACAGATTTCAGAACTGCAGCAGTTAAAGTTTAAGGAAGAAGTGTTGGATCCTACAGTTGCTGAAGAGTAAGTCTGAGCAGAGGAAAGGTTTGGAAGTAGAGAATCAAAAACATCATCCAGTGAACAGATTGATATGTTACACTGAGCTCATGCTCAGTATGGTATTAGGCAAACACAACAATAGATCAATTCAGCTTAACAATGATTCAATATAAGATATTTTAAAAGATTTTTTTAGCTCTGAATAAAAAGTTAGCATTTGGTTATACAAAGTAAAACATAAAAATATTTTGCATGAAATTGTAAATTCCCATTATTATCAATTGCTTTGTATAATTATTGCAACATGGAATTTTCAAAACTATTTTGCTTGTTTATGTTTCTTTCTGGCCTCCTTTCTATTCTCTTCTATGCATTTAAGAAATGTTTTAATCACCCTCTTCCTTTTCTTTTTCTTTCTAATTGAAAATCCTATAGTTAGCTCCCCTATCCATTCCTTACTCCCTCAGATTAAAAAGATAACAGGAAAAAACCAAACTTTGTTGCAAACAAATTCCCACATTAACCAGGTCAAAAAATTATGTTTCATTCTGCATCTTGAGTCCATCACCTACCTCTTTGACAAGAGGAGAGGAGCATACTTGCTTCTGATGAAACCCAACGTAAAAGTGATTTATTTAACATTCAGAGGAAAGTCATTTAGAATAGTAATCACATTCTTTGCATAGGGGAAACTGCCCTGGAATGATATTTAGCCATTAGAATTTCAGGAGTGAATCTTTTTGATATATCTGGAATAACTGTAATAACTGACCTTTATATAGCGCTTTAAGGTTTTTAAAGACTTTGCACATATTTTTTATTTTATCCTTGTATAGGTACTATAAATATTATGAATATACTTGCCCTTCCCAATTTACTGATCTAGAAACCAGATTTCAGAGAGACTAAGAAACGTGTCCATCCATGGTCACTCAGCCCATAAATGTTGGTGATGAAATTGGAATCCTGGCCTTTCTGACTCCAAGTCTAGCATTCTCTTCACTAGAACCATGCCATTATAATTTCATTGCAATCCTAGCTATTGAGATCCCATTTAAATCACTAAAACAAGGAAACTGTCTAGTTTGTATTATTTATATCACTCCATTATGTCTTCTGACTTTTAGATTTCCTAGATCTTGTTAACTTTCCACTGGAGCACCACAATCCAGTATTCTCTACATTATGTTAAAATATTGATTGATGAATAATCCAAACCCTTTAGAAAAATATTCCTGGGAATATGGATGGGATGATTTCAGATCTAGATTGTTCTATACTATTAGTTGTTTGTGCTGCTTACATATTGGAAGAAATTTCTTACGACATTTAATTTCCCCCTCCTCCAACCTATACTATGTAGTTTTTCACCTAAACTTAAAAATATTAGTAATGAAAACTTTCTTTACTCCCAAAATGCTAAACACAGCTGCTCAAAGAACCTATTCTGCATCTTTGGCACCAGAAATACACAAACACCATAAACAACTGAATTTCTGAATGAATACTCAATGTAATTAAATCTTATTTCTACCAAGATGGAAGATGTTTTCATTAGTGGAAGGGAAAATTATGGCAGCTTATAGAAATCTGATAAGGTCAGCTCATGCTTTTAAATAGGAAATGGCATTCACATCTAACTTGCTGACACACTGTGCCATTAAATATCGTCCACTGATGCAAATTCTAGAAATCATTTAAATGAACCATTTTATTGAATGGAAGAAAATCAAGTTAGTTTCTGGCATTCTCTTTGTGTTATGGGGATTTTTCTATGAAATCTCGAAAGGAAAGATTAACATGCACCTCAATTACTAGGAGGCATTTATATTCCTCTGCATCAAAGCTCTTTAGGAAAAATATGCCTTAAATTTCCTACATTAAAAAGATATAATGTGGTTTGTAGATATCTGCTGAGACTACCTGAAAATTATGATCCTAATGATGTTTGATGTAATCAAACTCTATGAAGAAAAGAGGATTTGACTAGCATCCTGGCTCCAAAAATTGACTATGTGACACTAATGTTTCACTTCAATTTTTTTCTCATGACAGCAATTTATTTTTTTTTTTATGCTGTGATTTTTGGTCTCTCCATCTTCCTTGGTACAGTTTTTCCCATGGCCTACCAGGCAGCACTCCAACTCTGATTAAGTGAAGAAGCACATTTTGGCTGACTGAATAATCAGCCTGTATTCAAAAAGTGTTTAAAAAATGGACCATCAAAGGGATAACAGATAAAACTGTCTTCATGCAGCATTAAGCTTTACAGTCCTCAAACTCAGTGACTTTTTACAAGGCACCTAACAAGAGGTGAATACTCTGTATATTGAGAGTTAGCATCCAGAAATTTGTGATACATTTCCAGTAGAGGACAAAAGCTGAAATCTAAAAGCATTTGTAAAAAGGTGTGATCATTCTGGATTTATTTTTCTCATGTGTGTATCTGCCTTATTGATTTCAATGACAGTAAGAATAATTACTCAGTGTTCAATTTGCTGGTGGTATTGAGAAAGTAACTCGTAATTCTGCTAGATGGGTCCTCAGGCAACAGGCTTAGTCTATTACTCAGTTTGTAATGAAACCCTTGGGCTTGGTAGAGCCTGCCAAGACATATATGCTGCTTATATTATCTTCAGTTAGGTGGTGCAATGGGATAGAATGTCCTTGGAGTCAAGAGGACTGGAGTTCAAATCCAACCTCAAACACCAGCTTTGTGACCCTGGGCAAGTCACTTAATCCTGTTTGCCTCAGTTTCTTCATCTGTAAAATGAGCTGGAGAAGGAAATGTCAAATCACTCCAATGTCTCTGCCATGAAAACCCCAAATAGGGTCACAGAGAGTTGGACAGGACTGGAACAAACATTAACTTCAAGAAAGTAGAATCCCTAATAATAGGAATAGCTAACATTTATAAAGGACCTGCTACATATCAGGCACTGTGCTAAATGCTTTACTGGTATTAACTTATTTTATCTTCACAACAATCCTGTGAAGTAGGTATTTTTATTTTTCCCATTTTATGCATACCTACACAGGGAAGGTATAAAGGTAGAGAGCTTATGGGTTGGCTGTTTTCTGAATGAGATAAAAGGTTGAAGCATGGTTTGACAACTAAAGGAAACCAGTAGATACAGTGTGAGAACTGGGCTTAGAATATACTTGTTCTCCAAACATTTGACTTTGGCCCTAGAGAGGGAGATCCAAAGAAGAGGGGATTCATTTCCCCAGAGACTGAGGCATAGATGCAGGAAGTTTTAAGTACTGAGTCCCACATCTCAGATCTACTCTGGAGGGTGCTTGTCTGGGTGGGGAGGAGAAAGGTCAGCAGCAGCAATGAGATGGTAAGATGGCTTTGGTAGATAAATATCTCAAAGGGATGTTAAACTGAAGTCTAGGCTATTAAATAAAGCCATATCGATACAGATTGTGAGGTTTAAAGAGGAGTCAAATTAATGTCAGTGTATATAGTGTAATATATAAAGATAAGTGTATTTTCACTGCATACTAAAAACAAGCATTTTCCTATAACGTTTTTCATTTTTTGCATGCTAATGTTTTCTTATCCTTTTCACTGTGTCCATAATAGTTTGTGTTGACATAAATTTTCATTTTTTTGGTCCTTTATTTTTATGCTGCCTTTACTCACTGATGCAAGTAAAAATCTCTGTTATTATTAATCCTAGATTCATACAGTATTTTCTATCACTTTTTCTTGTCTCAGAAGGGTGTTCAAAACTGAACTTTTATAAGGTTGTTATTATGAAGTAGCTATTTATAGTTAGACAACTGGCATGGTTACCATAGAAACTAAGACAGCACTCAATTTGGAAACCATGGAAGTGTGAGCAAAGATCTGAGTGTTATGAACACAAGAAATTAAAGGGAAAAAAACTATCAAATGATTAGGAGCAATGAGAAATGTAATTTTTTTCAAGGAAGACACCATTAAATGAAAACATCACTTGCATCACATTAGGTTGATAGTTTCTCTTATGGTTATGGCTTGTCAACCAATTAAATTTTTTTTTTGCATTTTATAATAAGCAAGCACTCATTTAAAAAAAATACTGTCATAAGATCAGACATTTTAAGACAATAGAGAAAATCAAAACCGTACTGAGTATTTTGTAGGTGACAAGAATCAGCTATTAAGTAGACTCTCTACATTTTGGTCCATCTCAGGCACAGGAGTGATAATTAAATGTGCAACTGCTGCAATGGATCTTTGATTACTCCTCTTAGTGGAATGATGTATGGATAAGGTAGGGAGAGGGAAAGAAAGCATTATACTCTTTTGCCTACCTAATTCATTTAAATTTGGCAGTTAGACAAAATTTCCCCTTTAGACATTTGGATCTCTGGTTCTGGGTCAGGCGTATTGTTAGGGGCTTAGTAATCCAGTGGTGGTCTTGAGGGGAAAGGCCAGATAACTGTGCATAAACCTCAAAGAATGAATTTCCCTTGTGAGTTAACCGTATAGCTACATCTAGCTTCTGGTTAGATTTTGAGCCCAAAATTCCCAATGGGGGATATGACACAACATTGTTGACCTCATTGGCTGTATTTCATTGATTAAAAAAAAATAAGTAGAAAGTATTGCAGTAGCCTGTGGTACTATTATGTGTGCTTTATTCTACTCTTGCAAAAAATGTGTTAGTTTGGAAAAGACATGAATACTTTTCAATTTTTTAAAAATACATTTCTGGAGCAGCTAGGTGGTACAGTGGATAGAGCACCAGCCCTGGAGTCAGGAGGACCTGAGTTCAAATCCAGCCTCAGATACATAACACTCACTTCCTGTGTGACTCTGGGCAAGTCACTTAACCCCAATTGCCTCACAAAAGATACATTTTCTTTTTTGTGAATTTAACAAATAGGAACAATGAAATCTATGAAGAAAAACAAAATCATATATGAAACTGTGAAGTTTTGTTAATTTCTTTTCTAAAACATATACTTAAGATGAGATGCCTGGAGTCTTGATTCCCTGGGTACTAAACTGATACAAATAGGGCAAAAATTATCACATAAGTTTGTTGTAATACCTCTCATGAACCGATGTAAGTAATTGGTAATTGTTTTTAGAAACTGCAGAGATATCATATTCACTGAAGAGCACAACTTGACTCAAGTGTTCATGAATATTTTGTTATTTAACTGGGATTTTAAAATTGACTTGCAAACAACAACAACAACAAAACCACCCGGCAGTGATCATGAATGGTCTCCCATGTGAACTTCTTATACTGGTGTTCTCCATGTCCCTAACCCAGCATAGGCTTGTTCTGCCTCAGAAAGCTATTGATTCTACCTATAAAAGGGACAGGTTAGTTAGCTTCACTAGCTCTCTGCTATATACTCCAGCCAATTCGCACCTCTCAGAAAATGTGTTTCCATGGTGGCACAGTGATTAATATTCCCTAGTCTAAAAATGTTTCTCTTCTTTAAAAATATCAGTATATAATTTCCTTTTTTTATAATTTTTAAAGGTCACTCCATTTGAACACTTGTATTGTTCATGGTGAGTACATGGGATGACAACATGATACAAGGGATTTTAGCTAGAAGAAAGGAGATAAAGAATGGTGGCTGGTGGTACCAAACACAAGCTGTCCTAGGAATGTCCTAGGAATTGTACTGCAGCAATATCTTCATCTGCAGAGTTCAAAATAGAAGATGAAGTTTTCCATTAAGTTAAATAATATTTCTCTTTTCAAAAATAATTCTGGGATTTTTGTAGAGATATACACTATAAAAGTAAAATATTATGTCATTAATTTTGTCCTAGTAGCAGGGGCAAAATTTTTATTTTAGTCCTGATTTCCTGTCAAGAACCATTAAATGATCGGAATGAATTCCTGGCAGTACAAAGATGACTTGGATGGCCAAATAGGGTGGGGAATATGCCAACGTCAGATGACAACTTCAGTTATTTCTGTTGTTCCTGTCACACATCCGCATCTCACCTCCTAAGAATTATACTTTGTTGATGATCTCATTGAGGTGAACAATAATATCACTTCTGTAGATCCCAACCCATCCACATGTTTTCATCTTAAACACTTTTTTAGTGTTCAAATTTTTGTTTTGTTTCAGTAATAAGAGTTTGAGTAAAAAGTCTCTTTCACCTTTTTTTGTTGTTGTTGTTGTTGCTGTTGTTTCTAGGCAGTCTGACTGAATTGCTATGGCATTGAATCGTTAGCCAGTCTGGTCCAAAGTGTCAAAGAAACCCTATAGTCCGCGTTAAGGGGTTGGAGTTCATTTTATTATTAGGTTGGAGGAGAGCAGGGGTTTTGCCTGTGAAATTTCTTCCAGATCTAGTAGTAACACCAAGGCCTAGACTTCCCCTTACTCCCTGCTTTAATTATTGAGTTGAAGACTGGGGAAGGGGACAGGGAGATCTTTTAGAGGGCCAGGTTACTACTACTAGTGGTGGCTTAATGACCTCAGAATTTCTGAGGCAGAGTTGTCTGGCAGAGAGTGGAGGGATATTAAACAGATTGAGTGCCAGAAGCTTCTTCTGGCTCCACTGTTCAGTCTGTTCCTATGGGGAGAAATTTGGGGAAGTGGGTTGAAGTGGTTGAGATTCACATCTCTATGAATTCCTCTGAATCTCAGGAATCTTAGGCTACAAAAGTTGCAAGGGTTGGAGATGTCTGAAAAAGATGAGATCCCTGCCATGATGGAGGCTTCAGTCTGACAAACAGCCAGGAACACAGAATTCACTGGCTTTTCTTGCAATGCCATTGCCGACAACATCAAGACCAAAAATTTGACTTTCCAACACAAGACTCAAGTGGAAAATGAAGAGGTAAACAGGAAAGAGAAATCATAAGAGACTTATTAAGGTTGAACTGTTTACATTCCTGCATGGAAAGGTGATATTTGTAACTCATGAGACCTTTGTCAGTATTAGAGTAGTTGGAGGGAAAAATTATATGTATGTATATAGATAAATAGTTAGATAGACAGATAGATAGATAGATAGAGGGCACAGGGTGAGTTGAAGATGAAGGAGTCATATCTGGAGAATAAAATTAAGGGGTGAGAGAGGACTATACTAGGAGAAGGAGAAAGGGAAAGGTAAAACAGGGTAAATTATCTCACAAAAAAAACAGAAAAGAAAAAGCTCTTACAGTGGAAGAGAACCGGGGGAAGGTGAGAGGAAATGAGTGAATCTTATTCTCATAGGATTTGACTTAAGGAGGGTATAACATACACACTCAATTGGGTATGGAAATCTGTCTTACCCTATAGGAAAATAGGAGGGGAAGGGGATAAGAGAGTAGGGGGATGATAGAGAGGAGGGCAGATTGGGAAAGGGGGTAATCAGAAGCAAGTACTTCTGAGGAGGGTCAGAGTCAAAAGAAAGAATAGAATAAATGGGGAGGCGGGATAGGATTAAGGGAAATAGAGTTAGTTTTTCACAGCATGTCTACTGTGGAAGTGTTTTGCATAACTGCACAAGTATAGCTTATATTGAGTTGCTTGCCTTTTCAATGAGGGTGGGTGGGGAGGAAGGAAGGGAGAAAATTTGGAACCCAAAGTTTAAAAAAACACATGTTTAAAAAAAGTTTTCACATGCAACTGGGAAATAAGAAATACAGGAAATGGGGTACAGAAATCTATCCTGCCCTACAGGAAAATAGAAGGGGAAGGGGGTGGAGAGATAGCAGGGAAAGCAGACTAGGGGAAGGGGTATTCAGAATGCATGCCATCTTGGGGTGAGAGGAGGGGCAAGATGGGGTGAAAATTTGGAACTCAAACTCTTGTGGAAGTAAATGTTGAAAACTAAAAATAAAAAAAATAAATTAAAATAAAATAAAAATAAAAAAATAAACAAAAACAAAAACAAAAAAACCCCAAAAACAAAAACAAACAAAAAAAAAGACCACCTCTACAGTTGCTGCCAGGCCTCCAGACTATGGAACCCAAAGACCAGGCTGGAGTGCCAGTGGCTTGAAGTCCCAAGGATGAGGATGGGGGAAAACATGAGGGTAGGCTGAACCCAAAAAGGCTGAGAGATCCCAATAACACATCTCCTTTTCATGGTGTCTCAAAAACTTCTTAAGAAAAGTGCCTGTTTTATGAATTGTTATCCATAACCATTTATATGCTTTCCATTGAGAACCTTTGCAATACACATGAAACATTTCTCTTTAATCTTTTAATATTTCATGGACCACATTGCAGTACTCAGACTGCCCACACCTTATTCACAACATCGAGCTACTTTATTGGTCCTTGATGAGATTCTGATGTCACATCTCATGCATAAATTATCTTTGTAATATCCTGGAGTGTATCTTTACCTCTTCATTGATATTTCCGTTGCTCTTTGATCACCTGAAATATTCTCTCTTCTTCAATCTTCTTGGACACCATGACTCACAGCCAAAAAATCAATGCGAGAATATTGATATTAGTAAAGTGGGCTTTTATAATAGAGGGGAATCTGGGATCATTGAAAGCACTATATAATTTCCTAAAGCAATCTATACCCTTTTGTAGTCTTCTACTCAGTGGTGGGACCAACTCATTGACCATTGACAGGGCCTATAAGAGATGCATGAACTGGTGGGATAACTCAATGGGCTGTTCATAGAGTCAGAATCTGAGTAAAATTGCCAGGCTGACCTCTTAAAAGCAGCCATACATTTCAATAAGGAGGCTCTACAGTGTTCTAGAGTTCCATTAAATCAGCACAGAATCATCCACATCTAGAAGAACCTCAATCTCTTCACCATTAATTTACTATTCATTTATATGGAATCCCACCTCTATAAATAATTTGGATAGGAATTTTGCCACTAGAAAACATTTTGACCAGAATGTGTTTCACTGCTCTTTGCTTTACATGGTATTTATAATCATAGTATCACTAAAAAAAAACAAAACCCTTATCATTGTGATTCTTCTATTAAACTATGTTATTACCTTAATGTATATTACACATTACATAAATTATTAATCAATTAACATATTAATACACATAATATATTACATATTACCTTAATATGTATTATACATATTAATATATATATTATACATATTAATTTATGTTACATATATTAACATATACAAATGAGACACTTTGAAGAAGGAAAAGCTTTAAGGCAACCAGATGTAATAGTGGATGGAGTGCTAGACTTGGAATGAGAAAAACCTATATCTGAATCTCACCCCCAATACTTGTGAGCTAAACGATGATGTACTGTGGGCCTGAGGTTTCTCACTGGTAAAAAAGGCTTATGATACTTAAAGTATCCACATTGTCCCATGATCAGAAGCAATCAAAGAGCATGCAAAGTCCTTTACATACCTCAAAATACTAAGTAAATGTTAACTATTTTCATTATCACGCTCATCATCATCATCATCATAATCATTTTTATTATTCTAGATATCCAAAATAGACTCTCTCTCTGGATTACATTCTGACTGGTGGCAGAGTACTCCAAGAGTGCTCTAGTGAAATGAATGTGTCCTTTACCTTAAAATACTTTCTCCTCATTGGAGTATAATTAGGAGAATGATTAGATACCAATCCTTATTACACTTTGAGGACAGCTGGGTAAAATTTTTGAAATGTAAATATTAGAGATATGAGAAATCTGGAGAAATAAATAAGTTTGAGTAAAGAATTTGACGCATTTCAGATCTGGCAAGGGAAGTTTGGTGTGGAATGGGAAAGCTGGAGATTATAGTATAGAAATTAAATAGATATAGGTAAAAATTCAATAAACAATGAACTGTGATAGGGCTGGAAGACAGAGGAGTAAGATTTGAGATAGTAGATTAGAGTGGGAATTATCACAGGAAAATATACATTAACTATGGAAAATTGATTATGAAAAGAAAAAAAGAAAGCAAGACCCAGTGATATGGGCTTGGACTAGTTGAAAAGGAAAAGGTGAAAGGATTAGAATTAAATTATTTTATTCCCTTTTCCCATGCCCATGTTATCTTTCATTTTGAATAGATGGGCAGGAAGCCAAGAAAAAAAAATTACACTAGGATATGATGGGGGGAAAATCATACCTAACAATTATAAAAAATGAATGTGACTATGACAAATTCACCTGCAAAACAGAGGCAGGCAGAGTGAATATAAAATCAAAGCTCAATGATTATTACTTTAAAAGGAATATACTTAAAACATAAAGATTGGTATAGAGTTATAATGAGGGGTTAGGGTAGAATCTATTATGCCTCACCTAAGGGGGGTAAACAAAGCGTGTCGATCATAATCTCAGACAAAGTAGGAGTAAAAAAAAAGCATATGTTGTGAAGGTAGAATTAATAGGATTGGGAATCAATTGGTTTATGGGAGGTTTGACAAAAGTGAGAATTTGAAGATGATACCATATTATGAATGTAGGTGACTGGAAAGATGGTGGTGCCTTCAATAGTAATAGAGAAATGGGAAGAAATGAGGCTTTAGGGGGAAAGATAATGAATTCAATTCTGGTCATATTGAATTTAAGATATCTATGGGACATTCAGTTTTATAAGCAGTTGGAAACGTGAGACTGGAGATCAGGAAAGTGGTTATATTTTGATATTCCGGATAGAGGTGATAATTAAATCCATGGAAACTGAAGAGTTCACCCAAAAAAAGAGTTTTGAAGGAATAGAAAAGAGGGTTCAGGAGACCAGCAATTATTGGGTGTGACAAAAGCAAAGGTAACATAAATATGAGCAGTCAGACAGTTGGGGAGAGAATCAGGAGAAAATAGTGTCTTCGAAACATAAAGAGAAGAGAGTAGCAAGTAGAAAAGAGTGATCAATAGTGTCAAAGGCTTCAGAGAGGTTAAGAAGGATAATAATTGCAAAAAGGTCATTTAATTTAGTGGTTAAGAGATCATTGGTAATTTTGGGGAGAGCAGTTTCAGTTGAATTGATGAGGCCAGAAAACAGACTGGAGAGTCAGGAAGAGTAAAAGGAAAGGAGGTGGAGGCACCAAAGAGTTAAGCCATAGAAGGAAGGAGAGATACAGGAAGTCAGGTAGTGGGGAGGGACTGATAACTGAGGGTTCTTTGAGGATGAAGGAGACATAGACATATCTCTAAGGAGAAAGGGAGTGGCAAGTAGACAGAGAGAGGTTAGAGATTAGAGAGAATATAGATGATAGATTAGGCAACCTGCTGGAGAAGATGGGATGAAATGGTGTTACTTGGACATGTAGAGTTGTTTGCCATGTTAAGAAGATGGCTATTTCTTCATGTGAGATAGGGGTGAAGGAAGAGATAGTGGGGGGAAGACAACCGAGTGATGTGATATCTAAGCAATCTCAGAAATAGAAATTTTAGAAGTCATACATATATACTTTAGAAATAATACTTTAAAATGTCCCTTCTATGTCTATGCTTTTTAAGAATTTTTAGCATAAACAAATGTTGTACTTTGATAAAAGCCTTTCCCCCCTGTATCTATCCCTCCATGTGGTTTGGGGTGTTTTTTGTTTTTAATATAATTAATCATTTGTCTAGTGTTGAATTATGTATAATTTCTCTAGGTCCTAATATATGGTATTTTAAAAAAAAAATAATGGCACTATATAGTAGCAAAGTATAAGTACAATGTTTATGCTCCCATTCAGAAAACATTGTAGGTATTTTGGATGTGATTTCTTTAACAGTTTATTCAACTTTATATTTTCCTTTTTGATTATTTTTCTATTTGTCCAGCCCTAAAGGGGGCATTTATTTTACTTTATTAATTATTATTTCATTCTTTTTCACTTCAATAATTGGTCCTTTTGATTGGTTGTGCATCTACTACTTTGTTGTTATGCTATTCCTATAGGCACACTCATATTCCTATTTAACTGCCGTAAGTTGTGGTACTTGAATTGTAATGTCTTTATGCTTTTATTAGTCCAGTTCGCCTCCTCTTTGGACCCTTCTCTTTCTCTACATAGTTATCCATATGGTTCAAAATCTTCACTCCTCTTGAAATAATTATAATCAATCAGGCAACAAGCATTTATTGAGTACCTACTATGTGCCAGAGGCAGCTAGATGACTCAATGGATAGAGCACTGGGCCTGAAGTCAGGAAGACTTGAGTTCAAGTCTGGCCTTAGATACTTACTAGCTATGTGACCCTGGGCGAATAGTGACTAAACATTTGCTTTAATCTACTGGAGAAGGAAATGGCAAACTACTGCAGTATCTTTGCCAAAAAAATACATGGACAGTATGGTCCATGGGGTCACAAAGAGTTGGACACAACTGAACCACAACAATTATGTACCATACATTGTGCTAAGTGTTGAGAACATGAAGACAAGAACAAAAATTAGAAGCCAGATTTCTAGGCAAACGCAAATAGAACCCAAGGGTATTGTGCCTTAGGAGTGACAGATGGGCATTTGCAAGCAGCTGCCTGGGGTTGTGTCTCAGGGACTTTTGGGAGCTGTACCTCATGGCAAGTACAAACCCAGCCTGGTAATATTACGTCCCAGGCATTATAATGTCCAAAAGACCATCCTCAGATGGGCTCAAGTTTAGTTAGTTTTTTTTTTAATGATTCCAAGCCACTCCAGACTATGAAAACTCATTTTTAATGTAGTACTGGGCATTTAGATGGTACTAAACTTAATGTTTGCAAAACCTTTATGTACATTATCTTATTCTTTCATCACAACAGCCTTGTAAAGTAGTTACTACAAATATCTAATCCTATTATCACCCTTATTTTATGGATGAGAAAATTGAAATTCTCAAGGTTACACAATTAGTGATTGTCAGAAGTGGGATACAAATCCAGGTTGTTTCTGACTGCAATGTCTAGCACCCCAACAGCTTTTGCTACATTTCCTCCTGTGGTGATAATGGACCACCAAGATCCAGATGAATACAAATTTCAGGCAAACCAAAGGCTGGCACATATCTAAAAATGTGTGGTGAGTACAAGTAGGCTAATGCACCTTACCAATGATAGTTTCCACGTATTAAACATCATCAAAAACATATAAGATTGGAAAAGGAGGTAATAAGGTTATAATAAAAGGTAATAAGAACAAAAGATGTCTGAGTACTGTGATATTAAATATATGACATATTAAAAATAATGAGGAAGATCCTCAATGTGCTGACAATAGAGTTTCTAGGACATTCATGGACAAACATTTCAAAGGCTAAGAACACAAGGATCAATTGCAATCTTTACTGGTAGAAGGATAACTTCCATTGATGAGAACATGTGTCCATCAAAGGACTGAAGTATAGATACTTAACAGGTCAATATGAATATTTATGTATCAAGGCATTCAGTGATTCAATGTGTTTACTTTTTGAAATGGAATTAAAATTATGTGACTTTCTAAATTTGTGATCATAACCTCTGGAGTCTTAAAATACCATGCAGATGTCCTTCAATTTAGGTAACTGTTATATTCATGAAACTTTATTTGTAATTCTAATTTTTGTAGGTTGAATGATATTTTGTCATTGATTTATTGACATATCAGAAACATTTTCTCTTCATTTGTGATTCATATTCAGTTATTAATTGTTCTTATTACTTTTTTTTTTACTTCCTTGGCTTCTCTAGGCTGTTTGTCAAGTAGTTAATGTAGAAAGCCCTTTGGAAACCTGAAGAATCTTTTTTTTTTTTTTGTAATGCAATGATTTCCCCCATACCTTATCTATCCCATGAGTATGAGTTTTCCCGTATTCAATCAATTGAATTCCAAATGGCATTTTAAAATGAGGTTACTTACCTGATTTTAAACACCTATTTTTCAGAGACTAACCATATTTGTTAAGAGTTCATAATTTGCATGTAAACTGCACATAATTACTGACCATATTATATTTTAGAGTCTAATTTCAAAAGTGTAATTAAGTAAGGTTGATATGATGTTTATGCCACACTGTTGTGAATTCCATTGAAATGAAGAAGATACTCTAGTTCTAATAGGTTTTACCATTGTTCCATATGTTTCTATGGCAACTGGTCTCTTTTTCTCAGTAGCAGGTTATAGATCCAGAGGCCACTAGAAAACAAATGAAATATTCATAGGTTTCTTACTTAACAGTAGCTTCAACTACTTTATTCATTTAAGCTCACATTTCTTTGTAAAATATTATGAAAGAAATATTTCTTTCTGATTAATCTACACTCTGAGTGCAGGGTGGGGATTATACAGACATTGGGGAGAGATTGTGTCTTTTTTATAGTTTTAAGGCATCCAGTGAATTGTCAGCATATTTTAAATAGCAAAGAGCAGCAACACTGGAATGTTTAATGAAATTCTGATGTCTTCTAGGGCATATGTGCTATGAAAAAAGCCAGGGCTTCCGAGCTGGGAGGATGATCAATCACTGGACAAGTTCAAGTTGAGGGATAGGAAATAAGGGGAAGGGTTAGTAAGCTGGACTCATAAAAAGAAGAACAGGTAAAGAAAAGAGACGATACACCCTTGCCCCCTGCCTCTGCACTCCAACACATGCCTAATAAAAAGCATTCTCTCCAAGTAGCCATGTCCAGACTGAGAGATAAGAAAATTCTCATAGTGGAGATCATAACATGAAATTAATGTTTGGGCAATATAATGGAAGCTCTTAGTTGAAGTTTTAAAAAATAAGCAAATAAAACCTGTCATTTGTTTATTTAAATCTCATAGTTGTTAGTGCGAGTAATGCCTCTTTTATTTATGCCAGAAGTTGGGTTAATCAGTGGATAAAGTGTTAGACTTGGAATCAGAAAGATCTGAGTTTTAATCTTGTCTCAGATACTCACTAGCTGTATGACCCTGGGAAAGTTACTTAACCTCTCTCAGACTCAGTTACCTTCTCTATAAAATGGGGTAATAATACTGTCTCACACTGTTGTTGGCAAGTTGGATGTAAATCAATTTGCAAAATTTTAAGTATCATATAAATGCTAGTTATTATCATCATCACCATCATCATTATTATTCCTCTTGTCTTATTGAAACAATTGTAAGTATGCATTTGAAGTTGCCCTACCCCTACTCAATCATACTACATTTATCAGGTGAGAACTCATCTTGATTATTCACTAGATATTAACAAAGGCTTGGATTCTTCTATAGGGGTGAGGAAAAAGTCTATCTGGTCACACACTTTTAGCCTGTATTGACCTATTTGAAATAACAAATTCTAACATTTGAGAGTTGAGGAGAGAGATAGGAGGTAGAGGAGGGATGGGGAAGAGAGAGATATGCTCGTGGGGAAGAGTTCACCTTGACCAAAGCCTAGATCTTTCCCTACTCCACCTCCCCCAACACACACTGCATCCCTTGGCTGGAGGAGGAATTTGTGATCTTTGGAGGACCAGGAGGACTTTCCTCATATTCTCATTGAAATCCAGCATCATTCCTGGGGCAACAGAAACTGGTGACCGTGTCTATGCTATGAGATAAGAACTTATGAAGGAAGGTAGATTCAAGACAAAGGCAAGGCAAAAAGCCCAGCAATAAAGGTATATTATAACTAGGGGGAACAGCTTGAAGACTTCAAAAAAGTACTTCTAGAAACTTAACCCTTTGTTGTATAATGGTTTCTAAGCTTGAACCCACTTCCCCTATCTATGTATGTATTGGTGGAAGGGTGTCACAGAATTTTAGGAAGCTGTTTTGCACCAACTGTTCTTACTATATAATCTCAGCTAATACTCCTTTCCAAAAGTAAATTAAGTTGGGCTAATTGATATTATTGATAATCAATGGAGGAAAAGCACACCAGTGATGGCTTATGAGATAATGCATTAGAGAGATGATCTTCAGTGCCACAGGGCTACAGAGAACCCTTCAAGGATGTAGTAGCCATGCACTGGGGATCCAACTTAGTGCAAATGGGAATTGAGATAGTAGCTCCATTGAACATGCTATTTAACCATGAAGTTAGCATTTGAAAGACCTAAGATCATAAATCTATAAATGGAAGAGACATCAGAAATAATGTAATTTCCTCCTTTCATAAGTAAGGAAACTGAGCCTTGAGGAATTTTAATGACTTCTCCAAGTTGGTGGTCACAGTTAATGTCAGAGATGGGATTTCAACACACTTTCTCTGATTCCAAAGGCAGTGCTTTTTCTGCTCTTGTATTATTGGGGTTTTGTGTGTATGCCTTCATATATATGCTATCTTCATTCCAGATTAACATGGTTTGAATTTTCTACACCAATTCTTGACACAATGGCTGAAATTAAATAAGGGTAAGGGCATATAAAAAATTCTCAGCTCACCAAGGCTGATTAAAAACAAGACATTATTCTGGGAGATATAATCATTTAACTTACAGATGATTGATCTTCTAAGTATGGACTTACCTGTTTGTCATGAATCATCTGAAACTTGCAAAGCAATTAACCATAGATTATCAAGGAGTCATTACACAATTACAGTTAAGCTGAGCCCTTTCTTTTTATCACATCTATATTTTATATCTTCATCAAAGGATTTCATGATAACTATATACCTTGTGTTTTTAATTGAGGCATTCACTATTCCAGTTGTGATTTCTTCACATCTAATTCTCCATCCAGGGAGCAGCCAAAATGTACCCTCAGGTCAAGTTTGGAAGGCAAAATTTGTTTAAAGACAGTTTATGGCAGGGAGACAAAGACATATATTTCTGATTCTTATTTATCATTGAATTATAATATTGGAGGAGTAGAGGAGGATTTAACTTCATTGATTATATACTGATTGTGTGCAAAACATCTCATTTGGAATGTATACAAGTGTGCTTATTCAATCATTAGTTTTTATTCTCAAGCTGAAGTAGTAAATTGGTTAAATAAAATACTGTCACCTAGGCTTTATTATTTACCTGGTACATATCTACCAGTATGCAAATTGCTTCCAGAATGCTATGCTGCCTGCCATAACACATGACCTCTTTTGTATGTTTGAAAATGAACGTGTGTGATGACTAAGTTTGGTATTAGTCCTTCTCAGCAATGCAAGCATCTAAGACATCTCCAAAAGTCTCAAGATGTAAAATGCTATCCATATCCAAAGAAAGAACTATGGAGTTTGAATGCAGATCAAAGCATACTATTTGCTATTTTTTTTTCTGTTTTGTTTTGTTTCCTCTTTCTTGTGGTTTCTTCTATTGGTTCTAATTCTTCCTTACAACATGACTCATGTGAAAATATATTTAATAGGAATGTATATATATATAACCTATATCAGATTGCATGCCGTCTTAGGGAGGGATAAATTTTGATAAGTCAAAATAAATTAATAAAAAAAGAAAATGAATGTGGATCTTCTCATTATCCAATATTTACAAAGTAGATGGACAGATTTCTCATTCCTCCTGAAATTGTTTTCCTATGATCATAATGAGATTGTTCTAATAATAAATAGCTGGATGCCAAAGGGTTGTAAAGATAAACAGAAGTAATGCCAACATAAACACATATGCTTTGTTTTATTTTTATGTGATAAAAGCCAGCTTTAGTGGAATTTTATTATATTTTTGTTAAAATGAAAGGTTGTATTGTATAGTATGTGATATTGTCCTTGGAATTTGTAGCAAACAATATGTGCATAGTACTTTAAAAGGATTTTGGTTTAGGATGCAAGGGCAGTTTCTGTAATGCAAAGAGTAATTGTACAGAGCCTAATGAGAAAAATGGGAGTTTTGTTGGGGTTATGAAGAAGACATTTTCAATTAGAGGATAAGATAAAAATTCTCTGTTCAGAATTAATTAATCTATGAGAGACAAACACAGAGAGAGAATCTTTGAAGATATTAAGGTGACGTTGTCTAATTCCCCTATTTGCACTCTCATTTACTAGTTGTTTCCTCAAAAGTGTGACACTTTATGCTATAAGGACTCTTGGGTTAACCCTGTAGATGACTTCCTTTTTAAAAAAAATTTAATTAATTTATTTTGAATTATCAACAATCACTTTGATAGACTTTGGAGTTTTAAATTTTTCTCCCCCTTCCTCCGTACCTTGGTCTCCAAGATGGCGCGCAATCTGATATAGGCTATACATATACATTCTTATTAAACATATTTTCACATTAGTGATGTTGTAAGTAAGAATTAGAACCAACAGGAGGAACCACCAGAAAAAGGAAACAAAACACAACAGGCGAAAAAAAATAGCAAATAGTATGCTTCGACCTGCATTCAACTCCATGGTTCTTTCTTTGGATGTGGATAGCATTTTCCATCATGAGGCCTTTAGAGATATCTAAGATCCTTGTATTGCTGATAAGGGTTAAGTCTATCAATATTAGTCATGTGGATGACTTTCTTAACATTATAGTAGTTCAGAAGCCCTCCCCCTTCCAAAGTATGCTTCCTATTAACGATCAGATAGTAGATTAATTAGCTTTTAGCAAAGGCATTTAATAAGATAGTATAATAATAACAGTTGGTGTGAAACATCCTCCCCCCAAAAAAGTTTTGGGGCATGTTCTCCCACAAATACACATGTAGAGAGAGGGGAGGACAATAATAGTGAGGCACATACAAACTTAAAGTGCAAATCACAACTCCTGGTACTGTAGGTCCTGTTGAGTCCGTGGCTGACATTTCTTCCTTCCTTGAGGAGTCACTCTTTCTTAAGCTGCCTCCTCCTTCAGGTGACTTTCTCTATTCATCTGTCTTTGTCAGATACACTTCTCCTGACCCTCTACTTCAATGCTTTCTGTTATAAGTGAAAAGGCCTGCCTCTTCAGGTCCTGAACTTGCTAAGTCCTGAGCTTGGAGGATTTTACTGGTGGGCTGGAGAATTCCTGAAATGGCTTATGTTTTTATACACAGGCCCAAGAGGTATGGTTGATTCTTTCAATCAATCATATTATGCCTTTCTTGACCAAATTAGAGAGTTGCCACCATATAGAACACAGTTTATTGACATATTACAACCTTATCATGTGTGATCATATTGTGTGATTTTAAGAAAATTCTTTGCCATTTACTATTCTCTTGATTGATTCAATTGAAGTATCTAGACTTTCTGTGATTACATTAATTGAGGTAAAAAGGAAACTTCCTCCCCTTTTCCATTAGGGCATTTGCTGAATTAAAAGTGGTAAAGTGCTAATGAGCACAGTTAACACTGAAGGCTGTCAGTGCCTATCAGTTGAATTGCAGAAATTCTGTCAGTAAGAAAGGCTGAAAACTTCTGATTGACTAAACAGATCAGGGAGAAATTAGCTTTCAGAAAGTAAATTCACACATATAAATTTATGGTTTTTATTCTTTTTTGTAAATTTTATTTATTTATTTTATGTGTTACTCATTTAGTTTGATCATCAATGATCAAGTCAACATTTATTGAGACTATTAAGACTGAAAATGAATCTATCTTTTCTATATTATACCTAAAAACAGTAATGGCAATGTGAAAAAAATTAAATTCCTAGAAATTCTCAAAAGGAAATTTGAACAATCACTGAAAAACATGAGAAAACAAAAAAAAGAGTTTCAATAGTATAAAAGGACAAGAAAATATTCCAGAAATATTGAAAATAGGGTACAGTCAGCAAACATTATTCAGAGAATGCCACAAAGAAGATATGAAAATTCAGAACAGAAATCACAGAATTTCAGAGTTAGATGGTACCTTATTGGCTATGTAGTCCTCCCAATACCTCAAAATGAGGCTCTCTACAACATAAACTATTTTTGCTCAAATACCCTCTATGAGAACAATTGCCTTCTGAAGAAACTCACTAAATTTCTAGATATCTCTAATTGTTGGGAGCTGTTTCATTATTTCAAGCCTAAATTTATCTTTTTACAACTTCTATATATTACACCTAGGCAAGTCCTTTGAAGCCACATGACATCACTCCAAGTACTAGAAGAAATCTATAGGAAGACCCATTTAAGCTGCTTTCCCAGTTCCCAAACATAAAAAGTAGGCAGGGTGGATTCTTAGAGGGCAGTTGACTACGTCTCTCTTTAGAGTTCTATTGTTGAGTAACCCTGAAGGACTAGTGTTTCTCTTACATTACTAATGAACTGCTATCTAGTATTCTCTTCCTCATGTCAAATAACTTGTTAACATGGATAAGTTTTTCCAAGAAAGGGTAGCAAGAAGAGAAGTTACAAAATATCCCCCAAATAGAAGGTACACTCTTACCTCTGAAGGCACACACTACATTCCTGGGAAAAGTGGGCCCAAACTTAAAAAAGAAAGGCAACTATCTAGGGAAAATGTGGGATGAATGGAACACCTTTGCACTCCTGGCCCTGGAAGTGCATTTATCCCTTTGAGGAGTCCTCACCAAATTCCTTTCAGGCTTGGAGTTTTGATGGACAAATTGCTTCTTTGCTCAGATGGGCTGGCTCCTTGTAGGATGTGGTAGATTTTTATCCCTAGATATTCATTTACCTATGATCAGGAAAGAATATGAGAGAGGGAGAGAGCAAGAGAGAGAGGGAGGGAGAGAGAGAAAGGGAGAAGGAAAGGAGAGAGAAAAGAAGAGGAACAGAGGTACCATGCATCCATGCATACATGGCAGCTAAGAGGGAATGCAGCTTGTCAATTCTGTCCCCCACTTAGCGGTCTAAAAATTTAAAAGCCACTAGAGAAGAGAGAGAAATCATCTACTCAAATGTTTTGTATCACACTCAGTTCTAGTTGAGTCTCTACAGAGTCCTTCTAGCTTTTCAGTCAACCAACAGACTTCTGTTCATCATATAGCACTAGACCTTCAGTGGTGGGAACTGGCTTTTGAAGTTCCAAATTTGAATTGATAGTTAGCAAAGAATATCATGTATGCTCTTCATAAAGCCACCAGGAAGGATCAATCTCTGAATGCTTTAAGGACTGAACCTACACTGGGCACTCCCTCCATCCTACAGCTAATCTATTCCTTCTGAGTCTTCTCTATGATAAAGTCCCCCCAGGCTTTCAACCAGTCATAATATGTGATGAACACAAGCTCCTTCACTACCTCTGCCCTTCCATGAAAATTCTTCTGCCTATGAATGGCCTTCCCAATATATATTATCCATAACTAAACATGCAGCTGTGCTCTGTCCAAGATGGAGTACAGCAGGACTATGACCTCCCTAGTCCTGGACCTACTGCAACCTGAGATTATATCAGCTTTCTTGACTGCCAGTGTGTCAATTCATACTGAGACTGCACTCCACAGAACCTCAGACCTTTTTTTTCCCCAAACAGCTGTCTGATCATTATTCCTCCATTGTAGATTGCTAAAATTGATCTTTTTTAAAGAACCTAAGCATAAGACCTTACACTTATACTTATAAAATATCATGTTATTAGAAGATTCTTCTCCACAGGAAAACCTGCTTTTCCTTGAACTAGAAGTAGAAAGGTTATAACAGTCAGATGAGATGGGCGTTGGCAGTGGTGGCAGTGAAATCTAGTTAGAAGATTCCCTAAACATGGGACATGCATTTGATTCTGGATTGAGCCTATTAATTTGTGCCCTAATGCTGAACAATATTCTATTGGAAAGAAAGATAGAGCACAATCATTTGATGGTTTTGAAGTATTGAGACAGTATTGCTTTTACTATATATTAGGTGAATTGAGAGCATTATATAGTGCTTCTGTAAATAGTAATAAATTCAGACTTCCAAATCCAGTTTCTAGGCATTCTTTGAAAAAGAAAGATGAATGTTAATACAGTGATGCAGGACATAGTAGATGCTGCTATCTACAATTAATAGTATAAAATATGAGGATTTTGCTTAATGTTTTTCTTTAGCTCCTTATGTCTAGCCCATAAAAGAATATGGTTCTAAATCCCTGATAACCTCCTTTCCCAATATTTTTGTTTTAAAAGAACCTTTATCTGTGAATCTCCATTTATAGACATATTAATTCATAAAAGAGAGATCTTGGTGTGTATGAGAAGCTTAGAACTTGGAGATAGTGGACTCAGGTCAAATCTAGGTTTGACCACACTCACCACTTATGCTTTAAAGTGAAAACTAATCTCTTCCCTTTGGCCTCAGTCTCATTATCAACAAAGTGAAGGAATTGGCCTAGAAATTTTTTCATGATCCTCTCTTTCTCCAAGTTTATGTGAACTTGTTTCTCTTTCTCATCCCCTTCCTTCTTTTGTATATTTCCTGTTCCCTTATTTGGGGATGTAACACATAAATGTACTCTTTATTGTCTTAATGCTCCTTAGTTAAGGTTGGAATAAAAAAAACAGTTTCTATCACCTTATAGCACATAAACATTCACTTAATTGCTTTTTTACATTATATGGATTAATCTACCCTTCTCATACTTCTTCTAAAAAAATAAATGCACATATTAAAGATATTGCTCTTGTTTGGTTTCTTCAGTAAGAATGACTTAAATTCCTTCCTCCTGCTGAAAATTCATCTTTTTCATTGATTGTTAAGCATAGGTTTGCAACACATGCTATTTTGAGGCACAAACCATTTTCTTTTGCTTTGTAAATATTATATTCCAGTTTTTTCTTTCATTTATATTGGTGAATGAATAATCTTTCATGTTCAAACTTTTTCTGTGGAACATGAAAAGTGTCCTCCTGTCTGCTTGCAAAAATTTTAATATAATGCTGAAGGTCTGCATCTTTGTGATGACATTTCTGAATGACTTGTACTTGACACCTCTTTTTATCAGCATATATGGATTTATTGATCTGTACTTTGTCTTATTTCTAATACTTCTGGGCAATTTTCCTGTATGATTTTCTTAAGTATGGCATTCAGACTTTGTTTCATCATTTTTTCTCAGAAAATAATTCTTATGATTATTTTATCACTTTCTTTCTTCAAGGTCAATTGATTTAGCTTTTAAGAAATCTTAGTATTTTTCAATATTTCTATCTTTTGATTTTCCCTGATATGTTTTTCATCTGTGAATTTTTTATTTCTGAGCCTGCTAGTATGTTTCAGACTAGTTAGAAAGATTCCCCTTTAGTATGTTTTAGAAAAATATTTGAGAACTTTAGTTTCCATCCTTATTCTTTGCTTTAATAGTTTTATTGAGCTTCTAAATCACTCTGGAGGTTCTTTCAGTCATTACCTTAAAATTTCCTGGGGATTAGTTGTGCTGCAGTATAATTTTTCTCTACAGTATTATTTGGATCACTTTCGTATTCCACACAATATTTTTAATTGCATTGGGATTTTTTTTTTTGTTGCAGTCGTTTACTCATTTATTTTCAATCTCTCGGCTGTTTTTCTCTGGGAGATTTTTCTCATGATAAATTCTTTCATAGATGGATCATAGATTTAGAGATAGCAGGTAACTTTGAAGTTATCTAGTCCAAAACTTTCATCTAGATGAGGAAACTGAGACCCAGAACAATTGTGACAGTCTTAAAATTATACAGGTTGGAAGAGTCAGAAATGGGATTTGAACCCAATCCTGCAACTCCAAAGTTCATGCTACTACATCATTCTGTCTTGCTGCTTTCCTTCTCCTCCCTCTTCAATTATTATTTTATGTTATTTTATCAATTTATTGCTGTATCACCAATCTTTCCCAAGGTATTTTTCTCATAAACTGGTATCTAGCAATGTCTCCCATTGTGTACTTTGTCATTGATTTTTAAAAATCTCACCATACAACTACATTTATTTTTGTTAATTTTCACCTTAGTTCATTTAGCTCATAGTTTTAGTCTGTTGAAAAAAGCCATTCAGCATATTGCCATTTTTGCTTAACAGATATGCCAGGGGTTATTTTCAAGTCTAAACATACTGTACAATATCTAAATGGAAATCCTGTCTATTTCATTCAAAGTATTATCTAGTCCTCCTAGATTTTCTCATATGCAAATATAATAAACATGCCATCTGTGCCTTCATCCAAGTAATTGATAAAAATGTTGAACAGTATACTGCCAAGGACAAATTACTGGAGAATCTATGCCCCTTCAAGTTTGATCCAGATTTGATTTGAATCTCTGTCCCTTCAAGACATTGATTCATCAATTTGATAATGGATGAATCTCATCATTCATATTGTTCTGAATTCACCACACTGAATTATAATTTAGCCCATATCTCTTCATTTCGTCCATAAGAACAACATGAGACTTTGTAAAATGGCTTGTTGAATTCAAAGTATGCTTCCCTGATCCACAAGTATGGTAACATGTCTATTAAATAAATTATTCTGCCAACACTTTTTCTTGGAAAACCTTTCTGCCTCTTAGTCACCATCTTTTAAAATCAGGGGATGAGCTTTTCTTTGTCAATAAGGCAGTCCAGCATTTTGTCCTTCTCCTAACTACTTTTGGGCCCCAAATCTCACATATAAAATGTCTCCCTAAATATACATTCCATTGGACTATATATATATATATATATACATACATATATATATGTATGTATATATATATGACAATCTATGTTGTATGAGACAAAACATCTGGGGGACGTAGAGTTGGAAAAGGGAGAATGGCGGGTAGTGTGTGAGGGGGAGATGTGTGATTTAGTGATTCCCACATGTTGTAGTGGAAGTTCTGGTGGGAGGAGTAGAAAGTGGCCAGGGTGTAGGCAACATTATTTAATTGCTCCTGCAAGTGGTCAACTAAATATTTTGGAAGCAGAGGCAATAAACATTTTTTTGTGTCCTTATTTTTCTTTAGGCCTATCTTATTTTTGGAAAAATCTCTTTTAGATGCTGGATATAAATATATTTAATGATTTTAATATTTTAATGTAACTCTTGGTCACCGATTTGTATCAGGTTCAGTAAAATATCTTCACAGATTTGCTGTTGAGAGATTACAGAGCAAGTTCAATTCATCTAGCTTTTCATGTCAGGAGCCAAAGTTGAGTGAAATATGCTTTAGATACTCTATCTGTTACTTAATTCTTGCCTACCTTAACCTTGTGTACACCTGTCAGCATGATGAAGTTGGCCCAGTTACCAGACTGCAGCCATTTGGCACAGGACTAACTGATGAAAGCAAGTGTTTCTGAGCCAATTAAGTCATCAGAGCTCAGACTGCACACCTGGTCATGTTAAACAAATGATTATGTCTCTCTCTTGGTCCTAAGTTTATTAACTCACACTTCAACATAACCTAGTTCATGACTTTTATGAAGGGGAGACTATGAGTCTAGCTTTTCTTCCAGGATAACTGCCTTGTATGTTCTTATAGCAACCCCTCCAGGGCTCATTCCTCAAACCTGCACACACATTGACAGACTGGATCCCCATAGAACATTCCCTATTTCTCCCTTCAGGATTCTAGAGGTAACCCTTAAGGTAACTGGGGAATTTTAGTCACCCATGAGCAATCAGGCTTAATTAACTTTGAGGATTTTTATGCAGGTATAGCAAAGACAGTTACAAAAATAATATATAGCTCTGTTACTGAAGTAATTTCTTTTTAAGTTATTTTTTAAAGCACAGGTACTTCTTTATTCTTGTTTTTATTCAGTTCAATCTTTAATATGAGGAAGGTGGAATATATGACTGCCAAGATCCTTCCTAACTCTAAATCCATGTTTCTATGACTATTCTACAATATACTAGGTAAGTGATTATCCAAATTTTGCTTTACGACTTCCAGCAAGAGGAAACCCACTCCATCCCATTGTTGTATACTTTCTATTTCTGATCAACTCTAATTTTTATAAGGGTTTTCTCTGCTTTATATTAAGCCTACATTTGCCTCTTTTCAACTTCTACTCATCAATTTCTATTTCTGCTATCTATGGCCAAGAGGAACAATTTTAATCTCCCTTCCAGATGGCTACCTTTCAAATATTTAAAGAAACTTATCATGTTCCCCTTGAATCTTCTTTTTTTTTTTCTGGCTAAGCTTTCCCAGTTCCTTCAACCAATTCTCAAATGGCATAGCTTCAAGGCCCTTCATCAACCTGGCTACTCCCTCTCTCTCTATGGTCTCTATTTCATCAGTGTTCTTCCTAAAATGTGGTACACAGAATATGCATTCTAAATAGTGGGACTAACACCTGATTCCTGGAAATTATGTTTTGTTTAATGCAGTCTAAGATCTCATTACATTTCTTGGCTGATGCATCATAGAATTGATTCATCTAGAGCTTGTAGAATATCAAAACTCTCAGGTCATTGAAAGGAGTTGTCATATAGAGGAAAATGTTCTATCTTATGCTGTGGAGTTGATTTTTTTGAGTTCCATTAATTCCTTTTAGAATTTGATATTATTTGATTAAACCTAATGTTCTAGCCTATCAAGAGTTTTTTGGATACTGAAATTGTCATATAGTGCATTAGTTTCTGTGTTTTCCTTCAAACCTGCTAAGAAAAGAGAGTGGATAATTTTACTATCATTAAGCTTGTTGGACTCAGATGTCCCCATACCAGAAAATCACTTCATAGATGAGTAGGAAGGGAGTTTCTTTTCTGTATACAGACTTCTCAATATTCCATAGATGAATGAATTTATACATTACCCATCTACTTTAGTGTGGCTACTATTTAAAATGTGAAAATAGTTACAAAATCATATAGTGAAATGGAACTATCCAGGTAATTACTTTAGCAATCAGGACAAGAGGAAAAAACAAACACAAACAAAAAATAAAACATAGCTTCCTTTGATTTGAAGATTTAATGACTCCAGAGGTAGAAGCTGCTTGCTGCAAATTCTCTAGCAATGACTTTTCTTCTTTTTATGGTGTTAATAAAACTTTGAAGGAACTCAATTTGTTTTACAAGTCAGTAAAAATATTATTAAGCACTTCCTATGAGCTTTGCATATGAAAAGTTTACCATTTTATCCACATTTTTAAGGATGAGATGTATATGGTTTTCTTTGCTTTGGCAATTCTTAATGAAGTATAAAAAGTTTTCAGTCATCATTGTTTCATTTATAAGAAAATGAGCCAATTCAAACAAACTAAGCTTTTTCCTAAGTTTGTGAAGTTGGAGGTTAAAATACAATGAAGTTATTCCTAGGATTGGTCTTCCAAAATGGTTGTGTTCTCCTAGCAGGAAATTTATTTGCAATTTCTATTTTCATGACTCAGGTTTAGTATATTAGGAAGTATCAGGCATATTTAATTGGGTATCCTGGACACATGTTAAACTCAACACGTAGAAAACTGAACTCATAATCTTTCCCCCCAAGTCCATCCTTTCCCCCAACTTTCCTATTACTTTTGAAGGAATTACCATCCTCCCAGTCACTCACATCTGCAATTTCATTGTCATTGTCAATTCCTCACTTTAACTTACCCCACATATCCAATCCATTGCTAAATCTTGCTGGTTTTACCTCTATAGCATTTCTCACATATGCTTTTTTTCTTCCTGCTCACACAGCTACTACCTTAGCCTGGACTTTTATTACTTCTCATCTAGATTATTACAACAGTTTCCTAATTGGTCTCCGTATCCCAGTTCTCTTCTTACTCCTGTTCGTCCTACATCCTGCTACCGAAGAAATTTTCCTTAAACACATATTGGACCATAAGATGCCCCCATTCAAGCAACTCCAATGATTTCTAGGATAAAATATGAACTCCCACATTTAGTTTTAAAAGCTCTACATAATCTGATTCTAACCCATGTTTCTAGTCTCATTACGTATTAATTTCCCTCTCACTCTGAGATCTGGCCAAACTGCCCTCTCAGTTTCTCATATACACAAGGCATTCCATCTCTCATCTTTACATTAGTTTTTCCTCATGCTTGTAATGCACTCCTTTCTTACACCCACTTCATTGAGTTCTTCTCATCCTTTATGTTATAACTCTTTTGTATGAAGCCTTTCCTAACCTCTCCAACTGGTATTGCCCTCTCTCCCAATCCTCTCTCCTCTATTTAACCACTTTACATATTTATATTTATCCTGAATATATTTATATTTATCTTGAATATATTTATATATGTGCTTATTTTCTTGCCCATTAGAAAGTAAATTCTTTGTAATTATTTCATTGTGTGCACTTGTATCCCTATCCACTATCACACAATAGTAATTTAAGAAATATTTAGTGATTCATTAAATTTAAGACAACTCTGTCTATTGGGTTAATAAGCTTTTTCAAAGGGCAAAACAAATGTAAAAGTTTGGGTGCTGTGTTGTTTTTTCCCATGTAGGTTACATGTGTCTACATGGGACAATGTAGATGTGACTTGTAGGGAGATAAGAAAAGATATTTCTAGCATCTCATCCTTTCATTTTTCTCCCAGGTATCCAGGGAATACTTTGATACCTTGTAGGAATGGAAATAGGAAGTTGGGGCCAGAGGTTTCCCACTCTGTTCCCCTCTGAGAGAGAAGGAATCAGGTTAGAATTCTATCTGCTCCCTTAAATGTTGTTAGTTAAAGGGAACTAATTTTTAGGTTCAAGGTACATTCCTGATCTCTATTCCTTAGTAGAAAAGGAGGGACCCAACATGTCTATCCAACTCTTAACTTCCTCCCTTCCAAATGCCAGTTCTGAAATGAATACACATAACAAATAAGAAGTAAACCATTTATCTAAGTTGATAGCAAAACAGAAAAAAAGTGTAAATTTGAGAATATATACCAAACAATCCACTCTCTTTGGGAGTAAGCTAGCTCAATCAAGAGAGAGTCCCAACTATTATTACCCAAGGTGAGATTTTTCTGAAGTCTCTAGTGTAGAATAGGGACATTTAGAAACTATCAATTCCTTTCTATGTCAGTTTCTTCCCAGAGTCTTTTCCCCTCTAGAGCCCTGAAAAGGGTTTGGCATGGTGTGTCTTATCTCTCAATGTTGGAAGCCCAAAAACCCTGAATGTCCCTTCTTAATAGCTCTTATCAAATCCACCTACCCCTCACACAGGTGGGAAGTATTGAGTATCAATTTCCTCTAATGAAGAGAGAGTCTTCTACAATTGAATCTTTTAGCCAATGGATAAAAGTGATTGTAGTTTGATATTGAGAGAATAGGTTTTTTAAAAAATAAAGATTCTCATGGACAAGAAGTCTATAGACTCAAGAATTATAGTTCACTGAATGCAATTCAGTAGATGCTTCTTTGTTATCTTAGCCTCCCATTAACTCACTTAGACTTATATCAAACCATTTCTTGTACATATTTTGCAGCTCAGCCAAATTGGATCACACCCAGAGCTTTCCCAGATCTATATGCTCACGTTATTTCCTATGTCTGGAATTAACCCCTCTAATAATTAATAATTGCTTATTATGTTATATTTATATATTATAAAATATTTAAATGTATTATACTATAATATATCATAATAATATTTTATAGTATATTATGATAATCTAATAATCTCTATCTATAGCCATACAATTGCAGAATCTCAGAATTTGAGAGGTGGAAGGGTCCTCAGTGGTCATCCATCCACCCCGTGAAAGAAGCTGCCATTATAACACACTGAGCAAGTTGTTTCCAGTCTCTACTTGAAGAGCTCCAAGAAATCAGAACCAGTTACTTCTTGAGACAACTCATTCCACGTTGGATCATTTGTAAGGGTTAGGAAGGTTTTATTTCCCATACTGATAAGCCTAAATTAGCTTCTTTTCAACTTTCACCCATCGTTCATTGGTCTTTCCTGTGAGGTAAAAAAAGAGCTGGTGCAATCCCTCCTCCATATGATAACCCTTCAAATACTTGAAGACAGCTACTCCATATATCGGGACAGCTAGGTAGTGCAATGGATTGAGTGCAGTGCCTGAGTCAGGAAGACTCATCTTCATGAATTCAAATTCTGTGTGATCCTGGGAAAGTCACTTAATCCTGTTTGCCTCAATTTCTTCATCTGTAAAATGATCTGGAGAAGGAAAGGGCAAACTACTCCAGTATCTTTGCCAAGAAAACCCTAAATAAAGTCACAAAGAATTGGACATGAAAAAAATGATTGAACAACAAACTGCATATTTCCTCCTCCCCCTTAAGACTTGTCTTTTCTAGGCTAAACAAGTTCCTTCAACCAAACCTCATGTGATATGAGCTTAAAATTCTTCACCAATTTGTTTATTTTTGTTTGTCTACCCTTGTCTGGACATTCTCCAGACTACCAATGTCCTCCTTAAATGGTTACATCTAGTATTTAACATAATACTCCACATGAGGTCTGATGAGAGCAAAATATAGTAGGACTCTAAACTTGTTGTTGCTGGAAGCTGAGCCACTCAATACAACCAAAGATCATATTCAATTTTCTTGGCTACCACATCCCTCTTCTCGCTCACATTGAGTTTCAGTCTTCTAAAATCCTGAGATCTTTTTTCAGAACAACTCTAATCTAATTGTCTCTTCCAACTCATATTTTTGAAATTGGTATTTTGTACCCAAGTGTAAGACTTTACATTTATTGCTATTGATTTTTTAAGTATCAGACTTTATTAATACTAACAAAAGACAACTGAGATAACATAAATATCCACTGATCCATATGTTTACTTTTCCTTTTTAAGGAAAAAAACTATTTTATTGATGCATTTTGTTTTTATATTACAAACACTTTCAGATTGCTTCCACTCCACAAGAGTTCTTTGTATCAATTGCATTTTTTATTTAAATTCAGCTTAATGATAGCCAATCAAGATTTTTTTTTAGATCTTGATTCTGTCATCCATTGTGTTCAATATCATTCTCAGTTTTCTGTCACTAACAAATTTGATGAGCATAACGTCTATGCTTCTATCTAAGGCACTGATTAAATAAAATGTTAAATAGCTTAGATTCTTATAATCTAGCCACTGCACAGATTTTCACAATCTAGCCAATAGCCCACAGATGCTCAGATTCCTTAAGAGTCTAGCTAATATGGCAAATCTTCAATAAACCTTGTTTTTGGCTGCAAAAAGGCTTGGGTCGAATTCTTTCAGGCAGGACCCACGTGTTGTGATTTTGGGGTCCCAGTACCCCTGAACCCCTAAACTGCATCATTTTGGTGATCTGTACAGGGAAACTACCTAACCCCAAGTTCTTCTCCAGCCAAGACTGGAAGGTATGTAAGCTTCCCCCCCTCCCCTCTTTTCTTGCTCTGCAGTTGGGGTTGCTCTCTGAGCACCAAGGCTTGAAGGAGCTTTTCTGGCAGATAGTTATGAGGCTTCCTAGCACTGGGCCAGACACTCTGAGGTTCTTGGTCCACTGGGTTGGTACAAGGCCATGGACCTGGGTACAACTTCTGCAGCATAGAGGACAAGGGCAGATGCCCTGTCCAGAAGTGTATCTGTTAATTCCCTCGGTGGTAGGGAATTGGGAAAAACTGTAATTGCTTTTTAGTTCTCTAAGGCTTACTTACTCCCTTCCCTCTGCACCTCTGAATCCTTCTTGACATGGAGGTTACAGGGGAAAGTTAGAACAGCTAAAAATATCTTGGCATATTCTGGAGGTTTTGTGATTGATCATTAGGGAGTTTTGAAACACCTTTGATTTTGCCCTCCCCGACCTGGGGTAAAGGAAGGAAGGGGGAGAGGCAGCAACTACAGCATGGGCCCCACTGGCAATGGCCATGGGCCCTAGGGCAACCTTTGCCTAGAAGCATCACCCAGGTTCAGCACATCCTGCTGAAGATAAAGAAGCTGGCCTCTGAACTTGGACTACAGGCCATTCACCTACAGTTGGTAACAGTGAGTACTAGCCAATGTCCCCCAATCATTCCCTGGATGCAGCCTATGCTCAGTTCCAGTCAACCTCCTCTTTGGGACTCCCTGGAGGCAGGGACAGCTCTACACCCCTTGCCAACAGGAAGTAGTTTCAGAAGCTGAGATCTTCGCCCCTTACTCCAAAAGAATTTGGGTCCCATTTGTTTGAGGGGGGAATGATGGGGTTGGGATCTGGACCCTAGAAAGGAAAAACCCTGGACTTTCCCACATGGCCAAATCTCTGGTATTCACCTGAGGCTGTAATCCTTTCATTGTGGCTACACCCAATCTCCTCTCCATTGTCTTACCTTCCTATGTATGGCCCCTGGCCATTTCCCACCCTTAATCCTAGCTAGGTTCCATTCTTCCTTGGCCATGTGGTCCAGGTCCCTGGAATTCTATTACCTCATAGACTACTTGGCCACTCCTAGATCCCTTTCATAGTCTTTCTGTATATAAGGTCCATCTTGTCTCCATTAAGATGCTTAGATTCTTATAATCTAGCCACTGCGCAGATTTTCACAATCTAGCCAATAGCCCACAGATGCTCAGATCCCTTAACAGTCTAGCTAAAACGGAAAATCTTCAATAAACCTTGTTTTTGGCTGCAAAAAAATGTTAAATAGCACAAGGCCAACATAGATCCCAAGGGCACTCCACTGGAGATCTCCTGCCAGGTTAATTTTGAACCATTAACAATTATTCTTTGATTTTCCCATTTATTCCCTGTTTCTCAACTTTTTGCCTACATTTTTAGCTTTCATTAGTACCAATCTCCAGAAGGTTTGTTTTCTTATATAATTTTTTTTTTTAAATATAAGAAAAAAACTTTTGGGACACTCAGCAGCTTGATGAATAGTTATTCTGGCTCATTATATAAGCTTTATGATGTGTTTCTTAATTCTGTTAAGTTTTAAGTTTCTAAAATAGAAAAGATTCCATGCAAACTATTTAATAAATTTCAAATAAGCTCCAGCTGCCTAGATGTATTTTGCAAATAATTCCTTTTCTGAATTGAGAGGGACAATAACATTGACTACTAGTGGTACTTCTTTGCATTTCAACATCAACTTTCTTCATAAACCCTCAAATATTAACTGAAAATATCTTAATAACACCTTTTAGAGACAAGTAGGTGGCATATTAGATAGAGTTTGGAGTCAAGAAGATCTGAGTTCAAACCCTTTCTCAGATATTTACTAGCTGTGTGACCCTGGACAAGTCATGTAACTTCTATTGACTTCAGTTTACTCATCTGTAAAATGAAAGGATTAGATTCAATGTATTCTAATAGTCCTTCTTAGTTCTAAATCTGTCTATCTATCTAGCTATCTATCTATCTGACTGTCTAAATCTCTTTGGTGTCACAAATTATATTTTCAGGTGTTAAAATCAGATATTCTAGAGATTAATTATCATTCCTTCAGAGGACTGACTGTAAATAGAATATCACCACTGGCCTTTTGCCTAATGTTTTGAATTCCAATGATCATGGTGACTTTTGTGGCCAACAAGTGAAAGAAATGACTACCTATTTAGTAGTAAATGGATATTCCCTTAATATAGCTTAAGCATGAAAGTAGGAAGCACAACTGGAGAGCCAAAGTAGTGATGAATCAAATAATTGAATGGGATCTGCTTTAAAATTTTGTTTTCCATAAGGCAGAGTCATTTATTAAAGGCTCTTTTCAATGCCTTATTGTAGACTGGAGTTGGTCCTGAGATTTAAAGACTATCTAGGAGAAAAAAGACTTTAGTAATCTCTCTCAAAGTTTGGCACATGGGTCAGAAGAGTCTTTTTTTTTTTTTTTTTTTTTTTTTTTTGCTGCATGAGGAGCTGCCTAAGCAGGCCAAGCTTGCCACCAGGTGATGAATTTGATCATGGGCACCAATGAAACCACATTTATTGAAGCATAGACGAATGTGACTGGTACCAATGGGAAGAGTACCTATTCACTTTGAATAAATCATTAACCCTTGAAGTATTGACATGTGCCTAATGGATAATAGGCATTTAATAAATACTTGTTGATCAAATAAGCATGTATTAAGCACCTACTATGTGCCACGCATTGTACTAAATGCTATTATAAATATTACCTCATTTGATTCTCACAACAGCACTGTGAGGTATATTTTTGTCATTGAGGATACTGAGGCAGGCTGAGGTTAAGTAACTTGCCCTGGGTCACACAGCTAGTAAGTGACTGAGGCCAGATTTGAACTTAGAACTCTCTGACTTCAGGCCCAGAACTCTATCCTCTGAGCCACTAGCTGCCTTAAAGTAAGATAGATTATTGCTTCACAAATTCAGCTTCACCTTTCTGAGGGGAACCTTGGCTTTTCCTTAACAAATTTCCTTTTTTTTGAGGAGGGGTGATGATAGTTAAACTATAATGTTTACAAATGTGCTGTAGGTGATTAACACTCTTATCATGGATTCCAGAGACTGAGGAATCATGGTCAAGACACCAAGATTAATTTGTTGAAGTTCATTTTAAAATTACAGTGAGTATATTTTATAAGGCCTTCTTCTAATGGTTATTCTGTAGTAACTGCTTAAAAAGTACTCTCTCCACTATACTAGTGCTTCTCAAACTTTTTGGTCTTAAGACTCCTTTAAAGTTGTAAAAAATTATTGAGGATTTTTGTTTACATGTATTATATCTATTTATATTTACTGTATTATAAATGAAAATGACAAATTTTAAAATATCTAAAATTAATTTAAAATAAGAATAAAAACCCATGGCTAACATAAATATTATATTAAAAATAGTTATAGTTTTCAAAGGAAAACAAAGTGAAAGTGTGGCATTATATTTTGCAAATCTCTTTAATGTCTGGCTTAATAGAAGACAATTGGACTCTTGCATTTGCTTCTGTAGTTAATTTGCTATGATATGTTATTTTGGTTGAAGTATATGAAATAAATCTAGTGTCACACAGATATGTAGTTGGAAAAAGGAGGAATATTTTAATTGGCAAATAATGCCTCAGTATAATTGTGAAAATAGCCTTGACCTTGTGGACCTGCTGAAGAATCTTGGGGTGCTCTGGGGTCCATAGCCCACAATTAGAGAACCTGTGACTGTCTCATTTATTTGGTATCTTTCTCCAGGGACACAGCATGTAAACAGACATTTTTTTTTTTCAGAGAGAGGGCCTATCATAGAGGGACAGAGAAAAAAGAAGGTATTTCTGGTACTTATTTTAAACAAGCTATGAAGCGAGAACAACAAAGCAAAATTACTATTCTGTATCCACTAGGATAAGGACATAGCTCTTTTATACGTAATACCTCTTGGTGAAGTGATTTATGGTAATTGAGATTTTTGCTTATCAATAATCAAATCCTACAATTCCACTTCCTTATAAACTGGCCTTGTTAGAACATCTCCAAGGACTACTCCAGAAAAGAATAAGAAATCCAGTTAACAAATTGATGGCATGAATGAAGCACTGCATGGTACAGTGTACCCCAAGTTACATAGCAAGTAAGTGGAGTTTCTGGACACCATTTTTTTCTGGCTATTTTTCCACTCAGAATTCTTCTCATGAGATTCTTCTCATTCAGGAAATAGAAGGAAGAATTGCTTTCTTTCCAGCTTTACAACAACTTCCTATTTCTCCAGATTCATCCCCAGCTGTGTTTCTTGCAGTGTTAGCATATAATGTGTCTGTCACTCTGCTTCTTCTTAAAAGGAGTCATCTGAGGGTAGTTTTTTTTTCTTACAGGAGAGGGTACTTCTATGACTTTCCTCTTTTCTCATTTTCATGTTTAACCATGGGTCAGAGGTTATTGAACATCTTTAGGGAGCATTCTCTTTAGACTTTCTATTTAGGCAGTCCCTCTAAAGAATAATTTCCAGTAGGTCTTCTTTACCTCCAGGACCACATATATGCTTGTTGACCGACTGGCTGAATAATTGACTTCGCCAGGCTATGGCAGTAATTCAGACCATGGGCTAAAAGCATGCCTATGAAGATTATTTACTTGTTAAATAAACTTCCTTCCCAAGCATCTTCTTTATGGATCTTGCTTAAATAGTTAGGGAAAGGAGAGGAAAGGAAAACTGAACTCAAACTTTTGCTATCAGTTGGTTTTTTTTTTTTTTGGAGGGTATGGGGTAGCGTAGGGTGAGTGAGCAGGAGGTTATTACCAATTGGAATACTATTAAGCTCCTAAAAGATATTACATGAAAAGTAATGAGGATGAAAGATGGGGAGTCTTTGGAGATGGCTTTTGATGTGTGGCTGATTTAGAGTCTTATGGCTTCCAGACCTTTCAACTGGGAATCTGAGTGGTCCTCTATGCCACTTGGAAAGGTATAATCAACTTTTATCTACTTTTTGCATGCATGTTGCCATGAATGGATGTTTAGGGTTTGTATTAGAACTAAAACTTCCATTGAAAATGTTTTTGATAAAAAAAAGAAAAAAAGAAAATGTTTTTGATGCATTTACATGCTTACTTTTTATAAGATCCACAGATGCCCTTAAGATTTTTTAACTGGAACTGACCTTTGAGATAATCTAGTCCAATCTCTTTATTATTTTGATTACAGATAAGGAAACTCCACCTCCATCAAAGTCCAGAAAACTTCATTGTGACAATTAATCAAACAATTAATGATCAAGCATTTGTAAAGAAGCCTACTATGTGATGGCCACTCTTCTAGGTTTTGGGGATACAAGTACAAAGAATGAGATGATCCTACTGACAATAAACTTACTAAGGGATGTTGTGTTTTTATTATCCAAGGGCTAGAATAAGTTGTGGCACCAGGTTATCTGGCCATAGCAACTTTCAAAGACTATCTACTAAGAGCTAAGTCATAGAGGGGTGATGTTCTGCACAGATAGGAGGAGTGTCCTTACTGATTAAATCATGGAACCTTGAAGCACTGAAATAAAAAGAAACTGAGGCCCAGAAAGGGTGAGTGGAAATCAATAGCAAAGTCAAGATTTGAACCCAGGTCACAGACTGGAGAATAGGAGTCTCAATGTAAGCTCTTTGAGGGCCTGGGTTATCTCATATTTTTGTGTTTTTGTCACTAGCATTTAGCACAAGGCCTGGTACATAGGTGATTAATGAATGCTTGTTGATTGATTTTTGATTGATTCAGAGAGGAGTATGATTACTATTTTTAAGTGGAAAGTTGTCAAGCAAAAGAGAAGCTGGGGGTCCTTTGTTTGTCAGAGGGCCAAATAACAATTAGAGGAAGTTGCAAAGAAATGAATTCAGGCTTGATTTCAGGAAAACAACACCAATAACAATAACAAAACTTCCCAACAATTAGAACTAGCCAGAAAAATAACTGGCTGCCTCAGAGTCATTTAGTCTCCCCTCAATGGAAGTCTTCAAACAGATTGGATGACCACTTGCAAGATGTATTGTAATGAGACTGAGTCACTGAGTTCTCTTCCAACTCTCAATATAATGCTTTTTCAACTACAACCTAAGGCTAATCTAAATTATCCTAAAATTAAATTCATCCAGATTCCAGTCCTGTGACACATTCATATACATATATATATGAAGACACACACATATATGTATATACCTCCTTTTAAGAAAAATGTGTATGCTTGTGAAAATTTTATTAAGGTGCCTTAAGGTAACCAAATGCTGTTATAACAACTTCAAAAGAGTCTGGAACATATTAGAAGAGTACTTATAAGGGGAGAAGTCACTGACATATAGAAGGCACTTTCCTTTTTTCGCTGACAGTTACTATGGTACGCTGGCTAAAGGAGGCTCCTTGGTAATGGATATTGATAGAAATGGACTGACTCATTGTCTAATGCAACCAAAACTTTTTTTTTCCTTTTTAAAAAATCTACACTGAAACACAGCCCATCATTTTATATCTCTGCTATTTCTATTCCCTAACCAAAAAACTCCATTCTGGTCCCTACTTAATTCATAGAACTTTAAAACTTAGGAATCATCTATTTCAACCTTTTCATTCGATAGATGGATAACAATAGCTTCTTCAAATTTACAGAGCTTCTCAGAGGGAAAGGCTAGGACTAGAACCCAATTCTCTTGACTCTGGGTCTTGAGTTGAAATCTTGACTCTATCCTTTATCCTTGCTTCACCTTGGGTAGGTGATATAACCTCTGGAGCTGTTTTCTGATCTGTAAAATAACTTGATAACTTACAAGGTTTCTTTCAGCTCTAGATCAATGATCATTTGTCTTGGTTGCTTAATATCTATTCAGTTTTTATTCTATTACCCAATTGCTAGTTATATACTCTGTTTTGAATTTAAAATAAAATAACTTATTTTCACTGAGGAATTTCAATATTTATTTCTATGATAGCACAATAAACTCACAATAGCATCAATTTGTATTTAAAATACATTTATACCAATTTACAAACTTCTTTTCAGTCTGGAAAACATTGCATAACATTTTATTAAACACAATACTATATGATATATATATATATTTCATTTAAAAACATAATTAATTTTCTTTATTCAATACTTTTTTCTCATTAAAGCACAACCTAATGAAGGAAGACATATTCCCTTCAGTGAATAAGACAAATTGAACACTGAGAAGAGATGCCACCTGTTGGTTTGAATCATTTAAATTAAGGTCCCAGTGGAATGTAAACAAAGGTTATTTTATTTTATACAAAAGACATTTTATCAAATATACATGCAGAGGTCTGAATTCTAATGAATATCTTATTATATTTTTAATACTGTCATATAATTTGATGAATTATTATTAAAAATTGTAGCCTTTGGCACTTTGAGTACAAAATAACATATCAATATTTATTTAAAGAAAAGAAACCCCTCCAATGACTACATAAGTATTTTAAAATCTTCTGTTAAGAAATAGGAAAGCTTAGGAAATATTATACTGCACCTGAAATAATGCAGTTATTTTTCAGAGTACTAAAACCAACCCACCTTCCACCCTTTTACAAGCTGTCAGAAGCTGGGTGGTGTGGGAGAGGGGAGGGAGGAAGGCAACATTTCACTCCTACTCTGAGAACTAAGTTATCAGAAAGGACCTTGTTTAGTCTTTGTTTTATTGCCATTTTTCCCAATTCTGCCTTCTTCACCATAGCATCACTGTCTGGGTATTCAGGTTTTTCAGCTTACACCCCACCTTTTTCTTTTTGAGGCTGCTAATGACTGAACATATCATTCTCATAAAACAAACCAATATCGCCTACCCACTTCACTAGGGCACTGAACTAAGCCAAAGCCAATAGACCTTTTTTCCAGAGATCATCACCAAATCAGTATGTTCAAATCCTTAGGAAGTGAGTAAAAAACATTTGATATTAAACACTGAGAACCAAATGGTCACTCACATTTTAAAAAACTCGTAAATTCTTTTATTTGGAAAAATTTAAAAATTAGTTTATTTCTTTAAGATATATCTCTGTGGATAGGATTGATATCCCTGGATGCAGGCTTACAGCTTCATGGTTGAAAAAAGGATATTGATGGGTCATTTCCTTCACAAGCAGCCCCTACATATGCTATGTCCTCTCAGAGATTCTTACGCTAATCTAAAGGAGCATTGTCAAATACATTAAAGTGACCAGTTCATTTTCATTCTTTCAGATCCTGACCTTTTGGAGTATAAGGAAAATTTTTATTTCAAAGGAGAAATACAAAAATCAACTATTGTGGCATAATCTAATTTCTTATAGAATCCCAGTGTTTTCTAAGTTGAAGAATTTGGAACTAAGTTGTATTTTAGTGGGGAGAGCTATATGAACTAGATGCCAAGCAAAGCAGATAGGATAGTGACTTCTAAGAGTTGTGTTGAACCATTATTATTTCAGTTGGTGGCAACAACTAAGGGCCAAGTTTGGGTTTAATTATCTTAGTTTCTGAGAATATATCAGCATGTCTTGTTCAGGACAATACTAATAATGCTCTAGTTTTTAGAAGAAATTATGAAAAGAACCATAAAGCTGACAAGACAAGAGGGAGAAGCCATGGAAATGTCAAATATGTTTGTGTCCCATAAAGAAAATCTTGGGGGAAAATGTTCAAAACAATCATACAAGTTTACCCACTAAGAAGCAGGGTCTTCATTAGTAGCACCTGTATTTAGATAAAATTGAGCAGCAATGAAACTGTGCAGAAGAAGGGTTGGTCATGACATCTCAGTGAAATGCCACCAAGGGCCTTTGCAGAAAGCATGTCAAAGAAAGATATACATGACCTTCTCGACCATTTAATGTGACAGAGCCACTACAAGGAAGCAGGGAGGATTTCCTATTCTACAGCAATGCAGCTAGCATCCTCATCATAAAGTAGTATTTCTCAATAAGGAACTGCACACCAACATGTCACAGATCAATAAAAGTTTAAATGGTCAAATATGTTAACATTAGAACAGCACCACCTGGTATCAAATGTGGGGAGAAGAATAGTGAAGTCAATATATAAGGAGATATACATCTATCTATCTCTATATATACATATACATGTACATATATTCTTGATCCCAGGTGTAAATATAAAGCCCCCCAAAGCTGGCACACTCACAGAACAAAATGTCTTTTTAAAAATTATTACTTGATGTTTCTGGGTCTGGAGAAACACGTTATAGGAAAATGCTTCACATTGGTTAGGTTCTTGCATTGTGCTTTGTTCCCCCCCCCCAAAAGAAATACAAAAGCCCATGCAAATGATAGTTCCTTGCCCTTTATCAATAGGTGGGCATGAATGACTTGGCATAGTAAGTGGTATTTTTTTCTGTACCAGCTCAAAAATACATATAGAACATTAGTGATGTTGACATGTGATCTTTCTGGGGTGGACCTGCCCACAGCAATGGCCATTGCTCAGTCTTTGTAAGCTCGTGTTGGGGAGGTTCCCTTATAGAAGATATTCCGAGTGTTTTCTGGGCTGTTGCTTCTTTCAGGAATTAAGATGATGTTACCTTTTCTCCTCAAAGTGGAGTCACGGCTCGAGGAGATAGATAATGTCTCTGAGCCAATTTCACTTCCTTCTACGGGAGTGACACGGATGGTTGTGATTCCATGATGATGGTGCTCATTGCCGTCAATGTTGCTTCTCTTCCGATCTCCAGACCCAAAACTGTCTTTTAGGGACTCACAACTCTCAGAGTCTCTGTTGAGGTCATTGAGCTCATAGGTTTGACGAAGGCTACCTTTTTCAGGGGCTTTCCATTTCCAAGATCCACTCCCTTCACCTTCTGAAGATGGGATCTGGATGATCGGTCGATTGTTTTCAGGATGGGCTTCAACTCTTACAATCCCACCAGGTTCATGATCTGTCAAGGTTTTGTAACGGATGGACCCAGTGCAGGTGACTGTGCTACCTTCGGTGTTCTTTGGACTACTCTGAAGGACTCCTTGTTGCTTTGACATGGCGATGACCTGCATAATCCGAGGTTGGCTATTGCTCCGACTACAAGCAACACTTTTCTCAGCAGCTTTCAGCCACTTGGCTCTAGCTGAGCTACTTTTAGGAGAAGTGTTGATGTTTTCTTGGGTCTCTTCAGGAATATGCACCAGCTGTGATGAACCTGGTCGAGACTGAATAGACACCCTTGGTCCACCAGGCATACTATTGTTACATACAGGGACATTTCCAGGCTGGATTTTCAGGTACTGATTTCCAGGCCCATGGTGGTCTCCATTAACGCCTACCCTTGATGGTTCAGAGCTTGACCTCATTTCTATGGATCTTGGTGGAGACTGGCCAGGCTCAGGCTCTAAGACTTGCAAGGATAATTTTCGACTTTCATTCTTGCTCTTCCACTGGGTGAGAAGCTGCTTTGAGCGGGCAGAATCCATGGAGGCATGAATTGTTGCATTTCTTCTCACAGGATCTTCCACAGATGGGGTGTTGGCCCTGGGTAGTGTGTTACTGAATGTGACCATATTCTCCTTCCCCATGGGGCTTCGTGGGGTGATGATTTCCACATCAGCATTTGCCCTTTTAAGGTTTGTTAGTGAGCTCGCATCTCTTGGGTTTCGGTTTAGGATTGCTTCAGTATGAGCAATTCCATCACTACTGCTACCATTTTTACCAGATAAGGCTCGGCTTGCTTCTTGGTTGAGGTCAGTCAGAGATCTCAGAGCATCTCTATGCTGAAACATACTCTCTTCACTTGGCAGAAAGTTCCCCACAGCATACAATCCCTAATGTCAAGACAGAATAATCAGTCAGGTGGCAGAAAAATAAAATTGTTTTAAATACTGTATTGTTCCTGCTAAAGTAAATAGCGAAGATATATATTTTCTGTGGTACTTCAAAGACAAATACCACTACTGTCAAAACCAAGACAAATTTGTTGTCAAATATCACTAAATAAGTTGAGATGTTGCTCAGCCATTATTTTAGAAATACGCAGCACTTTATTATTAATACTCTTTCTTTTCTGAAAAATAAAGTAGTAATTAAGCCTTTATAAAGCACTTACTATGTGTTGTATGTGCTGGATATTCAGCTAGGCTCTAGGGACACACACACACACACACACACAAAACCCTTAAGAAATTTGCAATTGATTGGAGGAGACAATACATACTATATGCAAATGAAGGAACATATGTAAATCATTTTCTAAACCATATATATGTGTGTATACATATATATATACACAAATTATATATATATATAACCATATAAATGCTAGCTACTGCTATTATTGCTACTATATGCATATATAAAATATGGATGAAATAAATATAAGAATATTTTGGGGAAGGGACTAGCAGCTGGGGGAAATCAGGAAAATCCCCCTCCTCCCTCCAATGTAGGAGATGGCATTGGGGCTGAGAGTTATAGGAAACTTTCAAAGATTCAAAGAATTAGAGGTGAGAAAGCAAGAAATTCCAGGCATGGGAAAGTTCTATAAGGCAGTGGGGAAAAAAGTATGCATAATGTTTTTGTATCTGCTACTTAAAAATTGCTATTTTTCTGATTGGTTTTCCTGCCAACTCCTTAGCCTCTGCATAATCTGCCTCCATCTTGACTTTCCCACTTCATATCATATTACTACTTTTAACATATTCTACATAGCTAGGTGGCTTACTCCTTAAAATGTATTTACAGTTGGGAAGACTTGAGTTTCAATCCCTGTCTCAGATTCTTATTAGCCTTGTGATCCTAAGCAAGTCATTTACTTGGTCTATGCCTCCAATTCTTCATCTGTAAAATGAGGATAATAACAACGTACTCCTAACTCCTTGTTAGCAGGATCAAAAGAGACAATATACGGCAAGTGCTTTGCAAACACTAAAATATTATTTGTGTGTTCAGGGGTGGGGAGCCTGTAGCCACACGTGGCCGTCTAGGTCCTCAGGTGTGGTCTTTTAACTGAATCCAAACTTCACAGAACAAATCCCTTTAATAAAAGGATTTGTTCTGTAAAACTTGGACTCGGTCAAAAGGCTGCACCCAAGGACCTAGAAGGTCACATATGGCCTCGGGGCCACAGGCTCCCCACTCCTGTCAGACTACCTGGCCTACCAGTTGTTGCCTGAAATTCAACATTCTGTATTCCACTGTTATGCATTCTCACAAGATATTCCTCCTCCCTAGCATGTACACCTCACCCTCACTTTCACCCCTTCCTCTTCCCTACCCTCCTCAACTCTTCACTTTGTCAAGCTTAGTAAACATTTAACAACTAGTTGAATTGAATTGAATTGAAAGAGGAATATTTTGCCCAATTGCTCTTCACATGGCTGAAATAATTTTCAGTACATCACTCCCTAACTATAATCTTATAATGAAGAAGACCTTTTGGAAATATAGTGGATCATAAAAAAGAGAATCTGATCTACTTGGCTTTAGAATCCTTAGTTTAGCTCTTATATCCTCAGCACTTTGCACAGTACCTGGCACATAGTAAATGCTTTAAAAAGGCCTCCTAATTGATTGATTTGGAATTGTAAGTGACACATAACATTTATTGAGTGTATTTTCTGTGCATAGAACTGGACTAGGTGTTCTGGGGACATAGAACTAAAATGCATAATTTGGACACCACTGACTTGGCATTCTGTTCATGTAACTATCCCCTCTAAGGGAAAATTTATTCAGAATTTTTAAACTTAAATCACACAGGAGTCCCCCAAGAAATCAGCAAATGTCACAACAGTTGAGTTTTATGTTCCTTCTCTGAAATAATATTTTTCTTCAGTTACCAAAAGGACAATGACTCAATTTCCTTTTGATTCAGTTTGTCAGGGAACCAAGATCAACTTGATTCTAGGGGAGCAGCAGCTCTCAGATGCCATAAATGAAATATGGTATGGCAGAAAGCATACTGGTCCTGAAATGAGAGACTTTTTTTTTTTCAAATTCTACCTTTATGACCTTGGGCAACTTACTTAATCTCTCTGTGCCACTTCCATTTCCTTACTTGTTAGATGATAGATAGACCTAATGATCTTTGAGGTCCTTTCTAGGGAAAGATCTATGATCCTGTAACAATCATGAGTTGACTCTTTTTAAATTTTGGCTTGACCAGTTCTCTCTTCAGGATTTGTCATTTATCTGTATACTATCATTGTGAAAGGATAGAATATGTTTTTTTAATCAATAATTTATGGGTTTTCAGTCTAGTTAAGTTATTCACTTAACCTTTTTTTATTTTTCAGTTTATCAATTAGTTCAAAGAAAATTGTCAGGTCCCCTAAGACATTGTGCAAATAAGGAGTCATCAAAGTGATGGCTCCATGTGAGAGGAAGTGCAGTTCGTAAGTTGATCAATAAGCATTTATTAATTGGCTACTATGTACCAGGAACTGTGCTAAATGATGAGGAGACAAAGAAAGACAAAAGACAATTCCTGCCTTCAAAGAGGTTACGATCTAATTGGGGAGGCAACATGCACATTGCTATGTACAAGATATATACAAGATAAATTGGAGATAATTAACAGAAGGACATTAAGGAGAATGATAATAATAGCTAACATTTTCATGATGCCTACTATTTACCAGGCACTTTACAAATAATATTACATTTCATCCTCACAACAAGCATGGGAAATAGATGCTATAGGAACTGAGGCAGACAGAAGTTAAGTGACTTTTTCAAGTTAACACAGTTAGTAAGCATCTGAGGTTACATTTGAATTCAGGTCTTCCTGACTCCATGTCCAGTACTTCATCTACTCTGCCACTTAGGAAAGGCTCCTTGTATAAGGCAGGATTTTTAGCTTGGACTTGAAGGAAGCCAGGAAGCCAAGAGGTGAAGATGAGGAGGGAAAGCATTCCAGGCATGAGGGAAAGCCAGTGAAAATGCATGGAGTTGGAAGATGGAGTCCCATGTGTGAGGAATAGGGCATGAATAAGGTATAAAAGGATTGGAAAAGTAGGAATGGGCCAGGTTTGAAGTACTTTTAACTCAAAGAAGTACAAAATCAGAGAAGACTAACGATAAACCATCTGGAGCTGAGTTAATGCAAACATACATCAAGCATAAGCATAACACTGAAGGGAAGGAACCAAGCACAAAAAAAAAGTTTTTCATTTATAACAAAGAAATTCATGGACAAGAATTTGTATTCCTGATCAACTTGGGGAAATGGATTGCTGACTTGGAGGGGAGGGCATGAAAGCAGCCTTCCAGGCTAATCCAGCTTTGCTGCTTGACTTCACTGTACTCCAAGTCTTGGCTTCATCTATCATGGACCACAACCATTTTCTCAATTATTCTTTTACTTCAGTGAAAGCTATGGCTTTTAGATCTGCCTCACTCTTACGGCTGACATTTCATTTCAAATTATTTCTTTCTATTTCAGAGGTGAAGGTTCCATTCATTGACATTGCTCAAAGTACTAAAGGGTTTTCAAACAAGAATAAATGTTCTTTTGGCCCACAGAGTTAAATTTATACATTTGGAAAAACCTTTTATTATTTTATAAGCCTCAAACAAGTATAATAGCAATAAAAGGCAGAGGTTATCTTATAGAGAGCTTAAGAAATTTTCATATTTGGATCATAAACTCCTCGAAAACAGGGACTATAATTTGCCTCCTTTTGTATCCCCAATGTTCAGCACAGTGCCTGGCACATAGTAGACCCTTGATAAATACTTACTGATTGATTAATTAAAAAAAAGATTCTCTATTGGAGAGAGATAGGGTTTCTAAATACATTATTGCTTTGAAAAATGAAAGATTTTCTTAGATGGGGGTAGGTTTACCCCTCTTATGTTAGGAGGCAATGGGACTGTTCTCTGCCTTTAGTAAATAATAGCTTCTGTCAGATGTAGAAATTGAAAGGAATCAGCCAAATGACTTCCCAATTAAACTATCTTTTCTATAGATATGGATGAAGTAAAACAAAACAAAACAAAGCAAAACTATATCCTTCAAAACTGAGGTGGAGGGGTGGCACACAGGCTTGAAATACGTGTGGAGGGATGATTTCGGTTGTAGAAATGTCCTTTAGGACCTTTGAAAATTTTCACACTCATCACTCTAGATTAGAGTCTTTTAAATTTATTTTTGTATGTCTATATCATGGTCCCCTTTGGCAGTCTGGTGAAGCCCATAGATACCTTCCAGAATAATGTTTTTTAAATGGATAAAATAAAATATAAATGATTTTTAAAGGAAACCAATTATACTGAATTACAATTATCTAAATTAAAAACAAATTCATAGATCCCAGTTTAAGAAGCCCTACTCTAGGTAAAAAAAAAAAATTAAAGTACTTTTCAGCATCCCCAAATTGTTGCCAAATGTTATATCTTCATTTGCTGTGGCCTCTTCACATATTCTTCTTCTTCTTATTGTTTTAATGTAAACATCCATGAGTATTCAAGTCACACCTCTATGTGATACTGGAAAAGTCACTTAACCTTTCATTGCCCCAGGGAACTCTCTAAGACTATAATTTGCTAAGAAGGTGCTGAACAGCATCAATTGACCAACATCTGGCTGGTCAGTAAGTCTATAAAACTATAGTTACAGCACAATCCCTATATGTCTTCACAATTCACAAATAGTTAAACAAATGTCTAAAGGTCACATTTGGAATCAAATGCATTTCATTTTTCTGAGTTTTTATTTTTCCTTGAAGGCAGCTGGGTGACATAATGCAGAGCATGTTGGATTGCAAGCCATGACTCTGGAGTCATGAAAAAAAGAAACTTGAAAAATTCAAGACCTGAGCTCAAATCCGGTCACATTTCCTATGTGACACTGAGCATGGCACTTAACCTCTGTCTGCCTCAATTTCCTAATCTGTAAAATGCAATGATTATAACACTTATCTCCCATTATTGTGAGAATCAAATGAGAAAATCTCTGTAAAGAACTTTGCAAACCTAAAAGCACCTTATAAATACTAGGTATTTTTAAATTACATTTCACAAGGAAAGAGAAATATTCTAGGCTGCAGAACTGTCAGATAATTCTTACTGATATTGCTAATGTGTAGATAATTTATACCTGGAAAAGTTGCTTCTAGAAATCTTTTTGATTAGAGGAGATTTTAGTTCATCTTACATCTGTCTCTATAAGAAAGTTCTATTCACTCTCAGTACCCTAAGTACTCAAAGCTGAGCAGATGCTAGCTTGTATTTCTAATAATGCAATTGAGAAACTCCTAAGCTAAGATTTCTAGAAAATTCCCACCTCCCTACTGCCCAATCATGGCAGTAAAATATGTGAGAAAAACAGGGAAATTATGTGAATTAATATCATATCTTCTGTCAATTAAATTAATAGATGGTGTGTCTACATGGTCAGTGGCACAATCATTACAGACACCTGGAATGATAAATTTTGGTTGGGCTGATGAGCTTGTCTCATGGTGTTGTATATATCCACTTACATGGTAATTGAAGCAATAGCTACTTCTGGATGTTTGCCAAAAATTTTACTCTGTGGATGAACTATAGCTGATAGATTAATCTAAAAGTTATGATTGGAGTATTTCTGTAATGTGTCTGCTGAAGAGGAAGACAGCCAAAAACCTTTACAGTCTTCTCAAAATTCAATTAAATCATAAATTATAAATAAATGAGTGCTGTTGAAACTACCTTACATTGTCCTTCTTTTTGGCAAGGATTTTATTAGTAGGTATAAATAAATAGAGGAAGGATTTATTACACACTTACTGTAAGTCAAACACCATAGATGTACCATATGATAATAGATTATTTACCAAGTATAGAGCAATTCCTCCTCCTATTAAAAAGCCACAATAGACATCGACCGGATGGTTCTTATACTGGGTTATCCGAGTTAGGCCACAGATGATGCCGCAGATGATAAATGCAAACACCAGGAGAGGTTTCAGGAGCTTAGAAGAATCCGTTAATGTAGAATTGAAGTACATCTTAGAGGAGAAAAAGTGATCGGATTCAGCTTACCGAGCATAGTGATTTGATTTGATTTTTAAACATTCTCACTATTTCAAAGTCAGAAACCAAAACTGTTACCTGTGATACCATTGTAACTATTTTGGCTTTTAGAGAGGGCAATGTGAAGCAGAGAACTGAAGCAGTTGTCTCTAGAGTTGAGGCAGTTTATCATAGTGGAGAGAGCACTGGACTTGAAGTCAAGAAGACCTGGTCCAAATCCTGCCTCTGAGACTTATGAGCTACTCTTGTGCAAATTTTTGACCTGCCTAGCCTCAGTTTCCTCCTCTGTAGAATGTCACTTAAGCGATGCTACAGATAATTACCTTTCTAGTAACTTTCTCACAGAGATAGGGACTTAAATGGTATGTAAAGTGGTCTGCATGCTATAAAATGCCATATAATAAATTCCAAGTGAAAAAAAAATTGTCCCAGTTATCTGGACATATCATGACAATTTTTTTTGATGGAGACATACAGTTCAATTAACCAAAAGTTTCAGTAACCACTTCACTGTGTTACAATATTTTCAGAACACTTATTATCTATTGTTAATATGTCAGTAACTACATTCATTACACAGGTTATGTTGTTGTTCAGTTGTTTCAGTTGTCTCTCACTCTTTGTGAGAGGGTCATTTAGGGTTTTCTTGGCAAAGATAGTGGAGTGGTTTACCATTTCCTTCTCCAGCTCATTTTATAGTTAAGGAACCTGAGGCAAATAGGGTTAAGTGACTTGCCCAGGGTCACACAGCTAGTAAGTGTTTGAGATTAGATGTGATTTCATATCGCCCTAATTCCAGGCCTGGTGCTCTATCCACTGGGCCACCTAGCTACCCTCACATAACTATAACTTTTATTTTATTTATAGCAATATGAAATCATGTTGACATTGTTGAGAATATTGCATACTATATAATATAGGATTAGGGACAGGACCTGTGATTTCATTGGTGAGAAAAATTCCTCTACCTGTGTAGGTTTGTACCTTTACTGCAACTTAACAGTTTTGAAGTGTCACCTAGACTAGAGCAATGAGAAGTTAAATGAATTGCCCAGGGTCACACAGCCTATATGTATCCAAGGTACCATTGTAACCCATTTCTTCCTGTCTTCAAGGCTAATTCTCTTTCCATAATACTTTGCAGTCTCTCTACTGCATAACATAATGAAAGTTTTTTTTTTCAACACATTGTATGTTATTCAACACATGGACTAAGTCATGAAATGGAATTCAGTTTTAAAGGTATATTAATGGAAACAATACTGTTATATCTGTAGAATAATTATATTATGACTATCTTTCACAATAACAGAAAATGTTTTAAAGGCTTGACATTTCATGGCACTGATGATCTGGCATTAATCCTTTATTACTGCCAAAAGTACCCTGTGATTTTATTTCATGGCTCTACAATGTAATTAATCCCTTATAGAGAGTGAACATCCCTCTCCCTTTTCTGTGGTATTCATAGTAAAGAAATGACATAGTTACTTACTGAAATGTACACAGCTGCAAAGGCTGCTAGGGTGGCATGTTGAGAAGGGAATGACTTTCTGCCAAAGAAAGACAGTTAAATTATGCCCTTTAATTCAAGTATACAGTTAGTATTCATCTTAAAAGACACAGGGTGGTGAAAGTTAGTCTTAAAAGCCATGAGTAAATAATCAATAACTTTAATTTCATTTTCTGATGAGAGAACAGAATAAAATTGTGCTGATGAAAATAAATGCTGGTAATTACCTTTGATTTGAAAGAGAAATTGTGTTTTTTTTCTTGTTACTGAAAGTTTGGAAGTGCCAGTAAAGTAACTAATGTGGAGATTGGGAAACATATGTAGTATATATTTACATTCTATTAGTTGATGATTGCAAAACTGAAACTTAGAACATTAAGAATATATTGAACTTATTTTCATTTTAAACAAATGTTTTTTTAAAAGTGGTGTTTTAAACCATATCCTACAATGCACCCAAAAGTATGACTTTTTTCTATGAAATTGTAAGAGGACTTTCCCCCCTTAAAATTAAAGATCCAAATGCCAGCATTTTATTTTATAGATATCCTCCAATTTATAATCATGAGAAAGTTGAGTATTATTATCCTGTTTCTCAATAATTGCCATCTCAAGAATCTTAACATAAGGGAAAATTTAAAAAACACCTCAAGAGAAATGATAAGGGGTAGCCAGGGGAAAAAAAGTTTTTAAAAATTGGATCAAAAAAGATAGACTAGATGGAATATGAAATTACAAAAATGCTGCCCTGACTCACTGGGATGATAAAAAATTCTCATATAATATGAACAAGACTTTAAGGGGACTGAGAAAAGTCTGGCATTAAATCAAACAGAAAACAAAGGTCTGTGAAATGGGCACCTCTTAACAGCAAATACATACATCTTGATGGAAACTAGCATAACTAATCCTTTCCAACAAATATTTAGTAAGTATCTACCATATACAAGGTATATATATAATATTTATACTACCAGTGTCCACATTGTTTGTATAACTTTTAGCATAAATTTTATTCTTAAACTTACCATTTAAATTCACTGGTTGAACAAAAAGCTGTCCAAGACCTCTGTTATTAGCTATTACTGCCCTCTGATCCATTTCTTTCATTTCAATCTTGTCCTTGAAATTTTATTTGTTTTTACTTTTCAAAAAAATCTTGATCTGACTGACAATAGTATTTATTTTGTATTTCCAAAGATTTTTAGTGCACAGTTTCCCAAGATAGGATCCTGAAGTCCTGAAGTTACCTGGATTTATTCAAATGTAGCCTGTGAATTTCCAGGTGATGGTCTTTCTGTATTCTTTCCTGGGCAGACCACATCTAGATTTACTGAATTCAGTCCTGGATGTCACCATTTAAGAGAGACATTAATAAGCTGGAGAGGGTCTGGAGAAGGACAATGAGATTGGTGAAGGTCCCTAAATCCATGTCATAAGAGGAATGACTAAGGGAATTGAAGAAGAAAAGACCCAGGGAAGCATGATAGCTGTTTTCAAGTGTAACCCTGCATTGAAATCTGCATCCCTGCCTCACTTTCCCCTTCCCCAATCCCAGCCATGGAGATGCAA
>NW_020954565.1:2921447-2935942 GCF_900497805.2 Vombatus ursinus | reverse complement strand
ATATATATATATATATATATATATATATATATGTATGTGTGTGTATTTGTTGTTGTTGTTTGTTCTTTGTTTTCAAGGAGGACCAGGTACATTATGGGTGATGTCTTGACTTGTGTGTGAATTGGATTTAAGTAAGAGTTGTACGAAGTCATCAGCCTCACTTTGTCTTCCAGAGTCATTGCAGTTCAGTGGCAAGACAAAAGTCAAGGTGACTGGTAATGGTCTGGGATACAGTGGATGACCTTGGCATCTTTGATGTCTGACAACATGTTCCACAGCACCTGCTTCAGCTGCCCGTGGCCATTGGAACAAATTGTTCTCATCTGCCCATTTTAAAGGAGAAATCTTTACATGCTTGGGGTAGACATTCCCCTAACTCACTGATGAGTTTGAGCCTGTCATTTACTTTCAACCTGGTTTAACCTCTCTGCTGAGATGTTTTTACTGGGGTGTGGCTGCTGTGCATGCTACAGCTTTTTGGACCCATGGGGAAGAGTTGGCTGGGCAGGTGGACACCAAAGGTGGATGAGCAACCCTGAAAAGGACTCAGCAATCACTCAAACCAGAAGTTCTAGTCCTCTCCAAGCACCCCATATACCCCACTGTATATCTAGTCCATATCTATAGTCTATAGCTATACATATGAAATCTATATTGATGGTCTATATGTAGTATCAAACATGAACACACATATATGTGTGTATATACATATATATATGTATATACACACACATATATGTGTAGAGGGTGATGGGGGGGAGTGATGAGGAGAGAGACAGATCTATGCTGTGCTTTCCTAGGTTATTTTGCTCCTGGCACCTGATCCTGTTATAAGTGACTTTACCTATGATGCCGGTGGTGTTTGAAATGCTAGATGTGGAAACTAGTCCTTGGGACTCAATTTTTCTCATTTTCTGTTTTTTTTTTTATTTAAGTATTTAAAGATTTGTGCATGGAAAAGTCATGTAAGGCTTGTTCTGTTTAACCCCAAATGACAGTATCAGGAGCAATGAGTGAAAGTTTCAAAAGGGGAACATTTAGTCTTAATGTCAGGAAAAAAGTTTTCTGACAACTGGATATTGATAGATATTGGTCCTCTGATTCCATTGGTCTTAGAGCTGCATAGAGACCGAGAGGTTACACTGAATGACTTGTCCAGGGTCACCCAGTCTGTACATATCAGAGGTGACACTCAAACCTTGGTCTTCCTAGTTCCAAGGCTAACTCTCTATCCACTATGCCAAGCTACTTTCTGAAAGCAGAATAAGATGTCTCAGGGTTTAAGTGATTTCACCCTCATTGAAAATCCTCAAAGAGAGAAAGGATGAACCCATTGAGATTATGTCCCACTTGGGATTTTTCTAAGACCACTTGGAATAGTTGTCTGCAGAAATCCTTTCCCACTCTAAAATCCTGAGAATTGTGAAACATTAAACAAAAATATCCATACCATTCCCCCAAAGAAGTCAGAGAAAAAGGCGAGGAGTGGCAAGTCTAAAAGTAACGCAGATTCATAAATGAATATACAGGTATGAAAGGGATTCTGGATATGATTCCTTAAACATTTCCCCAGAGGAAACAGAAAAATCAATACCCAAAAGCCATCATTTTCCTTAGATTCCCATAGGAGGATTTTAGGGAACCTATCTAAAGTGACACCATGAGTGATCTGAGGATTTTGTTTTTAGTGTAGACATTCATAAGCAACTAAGATGACCAAAGACACCCAAACCTGCTTTCAAGAAAGTTTTTAAAAAGGGAATCTACACAAGTGAAGATGTAATCTCACTTTTCATAAACACCCTAAGAACATGGGATGTTCACACACAAAGCTCACCTGGAGAATGAAGAGGAATGTTTTAAAATAGAAATACAGATACCTACACTAAGATAATTATTCTTTCCATTGACATTTTCAATATGAGGATGGTAAAATGAAGAGTGAGAGGGATTGAGGGTTCTCACAGCAAATACATACAGATTTTATAACAAATTTGCCGCTCAGAATGATTTGCTGAGCAGAAATATGTGAATCACTAAGAAGTGATTTCAAAATAAACTGATGAAAACAATAACTATACTCTTGATTTGATAAGAATAGAGGAAGTATGAGAGATAAATATGGTCTTAGAGGGAGATAGAAATGGCATAAAATGATTAAATAGTCAAGGAGGCAAGAGAAAGTCCTTCAGAATTTGAACAGAAATAATGAAGCGTCCTTGAATAAAATGGTTGATAAAAAAAGTCTTTAAAACATTAACTTTAGGGGAGGAAATAAAATACTATGTTGTCAGTGGAGGAACTAGTAAACTCAGTGAGCTCCTATTTATTGTTCTAGGGGGAGTTTCTGGATGAGATGCCAGAAGTAGCAAAACCTCTTCTGGGACAAGATGAATGTAAATTGCAGGTTATTAACAAATGCATCAGAATACATCTGAAAATCATTATTTAGGTTCCAGAGGTCCTACCCAAGAATCCTGAAAAATGACTCCAGAAGTTATTAGATAGCAACAGAGATTTATGAGGAAGACTTTAGAAAAATAATAGATATAAAAAACACAAACACATTTTTAACTTTTAAAAGAGAATAGATGAGTTGTCAAACTTGACCTTAGTGGTCCACTAGCCTACTCCAGGGATGAAAATATCATAGAAGTCTAAAGAAATAGCAACAATGGTTCAATAAAAAAGAAATATGGTTCTAAAATATTTTACAGTGTTTAAAGAAGATAACTTAAATGTTGGGACAGGACAAAATGGAAGACGTGGTTTTAAAAATGAGTCTTCAGATTTTGAAATTGAGTCTTTAGCCAATAGAATTTCATAAACACAAACACATTATAAGTTAAGTAGGAGGAAAATGACAGGGAGAATATTCCTCAGTAGTATCAACAAGAATACTCTGCATAGAATTAATTTTTAAAAAGTTAAAAGCAAACACAGCCTTGCAAACAACCAGGGTTATCCTCAAGTGGAATGGGCCATCTGGGTGGGAAGTCGATTTCACTCTAACTGGATGTCTTTAATCAGAGGTTGGCTGATGTAGAGGGAATTCCTTTTAGGTATGGGTTGGATTAAATATTCACTGAAGACTCTTCCAGCTCAGAAATTGTATAATTTTGTGAAATAGTCACCAAGGGCAACTAACTACTAATGTCATATAAGTATCAAAGAATGAGCATCATTAAGTTTTACTACTTAGGTATCTTCTAGTGAGACTATAAAATACTAACCAGCCCATGGAAATGTTTTCCTCCTGACTTTATATATTGGCAATGTTGGACAAAATTCATGCAATGTCACAATTTTATAATTTACAGAGCTCCATAGAGATTTGTTCTCCTCTTAAAGTAGATAAGGTTGCTGTATAAGATAAGCCATTATCATGGAGGGGCATGTGAAACATAGACCTTCCTGGGTCTATGCTAGATATCCATTAAGTATAGCTGCCATTGATTCCAAATTATCCCAACTAGGCAAATAACATCAGCCAAATCAAACCACGGAACAGACTGATGTGACTCATTGAAAAATACCCAAAGACTGAGAATGAGCCATCAGAAACTGTGAGGACTGTGAGCTCCTTGATTGCTGGGCCCTTGTAATTCAATGACTGTTGGGATCTCTGAGTGAAAGAAATGCGAAGCAACACACTAAACATTGCCTACAAAATTAGTTTGTTTGAAATAAAACCTTAAATTTAGACATGTGGCTGTTCTGTAGATCTCAAAGTCTCTAACCTTCCGCTGTTAATGACTGTGAGGTCAGATCCTGAGCAGATATCTTCTACAATGTAGGAATTTTCTTTGCATGATACATTCAGAGATGTGTAGTTTGGCTTGCATACAGTCAGAAAATATGGCGCTTGGTACCCTGTTGACAGTTGTATGATATCGGTGATGAGAGCAGTAGAACAAAGTCCAAATACATGAACTCCTGTAAGCAAAAAGAAACAAGAGACTATTAGCTTCTTGGTGCTTATGTTGCCCCTTTATTATTTATCATGTTTAACAGTATTTAAAAAATAATCCCCAAATTGTTTGTAACACATAATGTGAATATTTACTGTAATGTGGCCATTTATTCTGAGATTATTTATTTCAGGAGCTCTCCTTTTTAGAGAATTCTTAATCTTTCAGTACAGCTAGTTAAAAATAAAGGAAACAATCCTCTCAAAATCCATCAATATTAGTAATTTTGCTGTAATATCAAGGGGTTTGTAGATGTTCCACCATATTGCCAATGCAGATTTTTATTTAAAAATGGAAGAAAAGATGTCCTCAAGGGTGTTCATAGTCAGAAAAGAAGGTGATCAGGTTATGTAGTACAAACAGGGAATAATAGATGGGCAGTCTGGTCGTTTGGGTAATACCCTTGATCTTGCCATCACCTACAACTGCTCCTTTTCCATGTTCATGCATTCTAAAATAATTTTATCTGAGCATAATCTGTCATCATTCTACTTCTTCCTCTGCTTTGATGCTCCTAACTTTGTTCTTTGTTCTCACCATGACCTCCAATTCTTTCACCCCACAGTTCCTTTTCAGGCCATCATCATCCCTGCATTAACCACACTCCGGACTAGGATCTTTTGGTGAACCAGTTCAATTGTATTCTGTCCTCTTGTCTTTAGTCCTTTGTCCCCTTTTCTCATCACCAATCTTGCCCTGCCTAGCCTCAGTCTTAGATTACTTGAAACATCTACTGCATCAAGCTGGAGAAAATCACGAAGTTGTGCAGACTCGGTCTATTACAAATTTATGTTATAAAATCTCAGTTGGGCCCTCACAATGGCAAGGCAATCATTTCACATCTCACTAATCAATTCACTATTTTACTCATCACAGGGCCTTTTCCAGATCTTTTCATTTCTACTCAACCTTCTTGTGGCTTCCTCTCCCTTCTTCCACCCTACCAGTTGAGAACCTTGGGCATATTTCAATTGAAACAATTGAGGTCATACATCAAGAACTCCCTCTTTTTTTTCCTCTTCCTCTTATGTAACCTTCACCTTTTCCTTCTCATTTCACATCAATGAGTTGCTTTCTCCCACCACCTTCTCCTTCACCCCCATCTCACGTGAAGAGGTAGTCCACCTTTTTAAGGTAAATGCAAATTCTACATGCAAAAGTTATCTCATTCTAACCCTGTCTTCTTAACAGATTGCCCCCTCTATCATCCTCACTCTTTCATTAACTTTCAATCTCTTCCTGTTTCTGACTATTTCACTGCTCCTTACTACCCATGTCTCTGCCATTCTATAAAAACAATAAAAAACCAAACCCTTATGTTATTCATCTATCCAACTATCGTTCTATATCTTTTCTCCCTTTCACAGTTAATTTCTTGAGAAGGCCATCCATAATAGATGCCTCCATTTCCTTTTCTCTCACTCTCTTCTTAACTCTCATAAGTCTAGCTTCCAGTCTCTTCATTCTACTGAGACTACTCTCTCCAAAGTTACCACTGATCTCTTAATTGCCAAATCTCAAGGCCTTTACCCATCCTTAATGATCTCTTTTTAGCCTTTGACATTGTCAATAACCTTTTCCTCCTTCATAATCTTTTCTCTCAAAGTTTTTGTGACACTGCTCCCTGCTGATTCTCCTGCCTTACTGCTTATTCTCAGTTCCTTTACTGGATCTCCTTCCAGATCCCTTCTGATAACCATAAGAGTCTCCCAGGGTTCTGTCTTTGTCCATCTTTTTTTTTCTAATCCTGTACAATTTTGCTTGGTGATCTCATCAGCTCCCATGGATTCAGTTATCATCTGCTGGATTTACTTAGCCAGCCTTAACCTCTTTCTTGACCTTGAGTCTTGCATCTCCAACTGTCTATTGGACATCTTAAAGTAGATATCCTATAGACATCTTAAACTTAACATGTCTAAAACTGAACCCATTAACTCCCTTCCCCAACCATCCCTCTTCCTAACCTGCCTATCACTGTTGAGGGCACCACCATTTTCCCAGTCATCCAAATTTTCGGTCTCAGTATCATCCTTGACTCCTCATCCTCTCATAACCAATTAGTTCCAAAATCCTCTCAAGTTTGCTGTTACAACATCTTTCATATATGCTGCCTTTTCTCCTATGACACTGTCACCATGCTGGTGCAGGCCCTAATCACCTCATTCCTGGAAGACTGCAATTACCTTCTTGTTAATCTTCCTGCCTCAAGTCTCTCTCAATTGGGCTCTCTAGGAAGACTCTCCCTAGAGCAAGAGGATTTCCTGAGTTATTCATCTTGCATCTAGGTCATTCCCATATTATTCACCCACTTTTCTATTGTATTTTATAGCTATGCCAAATCAAGTCAACAATCTATAAAATAAGAGAGGTGGACTAGATGATCTTTGATATCTCTTTTTAGCTCTAGTATTAAGATCCTATGACTATGAAATTTGTCTGCAATTTCCAGTATTACCCAAACACTCGTGATTTTGTCCTCTTCATCTTTGGGATTTATACTTCCAGCATGACTCATTTCTATGAGAACACGTCATGACTTCTAAGTCTCATCCCACTTGCCTACCATAGCTGTGGATTGTTTCCTGTAAAGTCCTTGCCCTGTGGCTTCCCATATCTGAGTACCAAATGGAATACTAATTGGAGAATCTCCAGGAATTCCTGGGAAATTGGACTCTCTAGGAAGATTTTTCTTAGATCAAGAAGAGTTACTGAGCTATTCACCTCATCTCTAGGTCATTTCCAAATTATTTGCCCACTTTCCTATAGCATTTTATAGCTATGCCAAGTCATATAAACAAACATCTATTAATGCTTACTATGTATAATAAGCTAATGCCTACTGTGTTAAGCACTGCCATGAAGAGAGATATTTCTCTAAGAAAAAGCAATTCAATCCTAGGTGTCTTATCTGCTCTTCTAAGTTTCTGACCTTTTTTGCAATCTTTTTGTTCTCTTCCCACCAGCTTAAGTGGCTTGCTCAGGATTGCAGAACTCCTGACACAATGCATATCTGAGTTCTTATTTCTCTTTGTTTGGGAGGTGGAAGAGGGTGGAAGTGAGTCATATTGAATAAGTAATGTATTAAGTAGGATGCCCTGGTAGCATACAAGTGATACATTTAATTTGGTATTTTGTAGAAAATGATGTTTTTCCTGACTATTTTAGAGGTAAAATTGGTAACTTGGAAGTGATTTATTATTATTATTGTTATCTTACATTTACATAGTGTTTGCAAAATACTTTGCGTGTATTATTCTGCTTGATTAAAGTTTTATTGATCAAAGTACAGCACATAATCCTGTCTTGTTATACCCATATCATCCTTTGTCTACACAGCCTTGCTACACAGAAATGCCAGCTGTATTGTTCACACAGTGCAAGGGTTTTGATTCTGGTCTAATTTCATCACTTCTTAGTCCAGGTCAAATTGGCCAAGGCATACCAAGAGTCAGTAGCAAATCCAGATGATAGACCCAAAGAAGAATAACTCCCCCAATGAGCCCACCTGGGAAACATGGTTTGTGCAAAAAATACTCAACAGTTATCGTATGTGAATCTTGGTTATAGGGAAAATGGAAAATGTAAATACCACATTTTAAATGCCAACTCTAGGATTTGGGGTTAACCAATGGCTTCTTGCTTAAGACCTATCCTATTCCTACTTGAAATTATACAACTAAATTATAGCTTAAAAAACTTAGTATCTGTAATTAAATACAACATTTCAACTTGAAAAAGCATTTCTTTTTTTGTAATTGGTTCTCCAACCCACCAACGAATCTGACGGCTCTTCTAAGGAAAGAGTTGAAGTTGCAGCCTCCTGCATTTATATTGGGCTCCATTCCAATCCCATTTCTCCTTTTGGACAGGCAACAGTAGAGAATGCCTTCTCCTACCATTATCTGCAATGACAAAAGGGTTTTCATAGTGAATTTAACAGTTACAAATGAATTCGATAGGGCATGAAGAGAGTAGATATAATTTAACAGGGTAAAATGTAAAATGTTGCTGGCTTAAATGTACACGCATTTAAAAGCTTTCAATGGGTAAGCAATTTTCCCTGAATACCTGAACCCAGGGAGAGAGGAGAGGGTGACTGGGGTCATCACAAACAACATTAGGAGATTCTGGACTACAACTTAATGGGGAGTAGTTTAAGGTACATCTTGGCACCTGCCAGAGGTGGAATCACTCAGCCTTTGGTCTCTTGCCCAGCAACACCCTGTGGTGTCTAATTGATAAATCACATGATGATCCAGCCTGCCCTACAACTGTTAGAGTCTTGGCATTTTATCACTATTACTATGAAAACAAGATGAGTGGGAACTAGATGAGGTAAGTGCCCAATTAGCTAGATTGGGAACATTTTACAAACTGGTTAATGCAATGAACCATTCTAACTCCTGGCGACACTTGAAATCTTTGTCTTGCCTTTTAATTCTGTTTTTCCCCACTTTTACAATTATGGGAGAGTGACGACTAACCCAGTAATGTTTGCTTCCTGGCTGGGTAGTCTAATTGTGATGTTGACGTGGAAGAAGTGGGATACCTTTGGAACTGAGTTGTATTTGAGGATTTTTTCCCACAGATCTGTAATCAGGAATTATTTCACTTAATTGGGGAAGAGGGAATGTGGGGATGCCAAAGAGGACAGTCTGATCATAGTCAGAAGGTAGGAGAAGTGGCCTTTTCACCAGTATGTCCTTTACCATGAAGGCTTAGGGGAAAGGCACCCCATTTGAGATATACCAAGTTAATGGGACCTGGGGGCAATTTGTAGAGATAAGGCAAAGGGATAAATAGTGCTCTAGAAGTCATTTCTCTGGGCCAATGCCCTCTTTGCCTGTCTTACAGTAATTTTAGGCCTGGTTTTGCATGATACATTGCTTGAAAATAATGTGTGTATGAGTCTGTGTAGACATGAAGAGAAAAAAGGAAACGATAACATATTTGCTTGCTAGATTTGTAGCATTCTCCTAGGAGAAAATGAAGCCTATCAGTGTTGATACGGTGCAATCAATTTTGGCTGGGAACTTCCCCGTTACTAAATAATTTTATCTGGACCTGTCATTTCATCAATATAGGGTACAACTGCTGCAGAAATCACCTTTACTGACTTAGGCCAGCAATGAGTCCGTTTTGTTTTAGAGAAAGGCAACATTGTAACAGTAATGGACAGAAGACCGGCCTTGGAGTTAGGAGCACTTGGTTGCAGGACCCACCTCTGACACAGAATAGGTGTGTGATCATGGGTAAGGTCTTTTAACTTCTCAGTATTTCAGGTAATCCTCTAAGGCACAGTATTTAAGAATGGAAAATAAGGGAGAGCAAAAAGAAGTTTGCTTCTGTGTAAAGAATAGATTTAATGTTTCTCTTTGTGACATAAGAGCATCACCAATATGGTGTAAAACATTGTGTGGGCACTGGTGGTTAAAAGAAAGAAAACATTGATTTTTAAGATTAACTAAGAAAAAAAATAGAAGAGAAACATTTTTGATTGATTAAAATAAAGATGATTTGCCCATTCACAATTGTGATTTCTGCTTGCCCCTAACAACTCGTGACGTTGGATATCTAAAGATAACAGGTATCTTGTATGATGTACTTTGTTCAGACTGAAATCTATAGCTTGACAATTAAGTGCTCATCATTGACTCTATCACCAATTATAGTATTTCTAAGCTGGAATGGTTCTTACAGATAATCAAGTACAAGGCCCTTCTTTTTCAGAACTAAAAACTGAACAACTATGCTCTAATTCTAGTTGCCTTAGACCAAAATTCAGAGAACCTGGGTTCATATCCTGGTTCTGCTACTTATTGAATTATTTATGTGACTTCAGATAAATCACTTTACCTTTCCAGCCTTTAACTCCTGAAGCTGTAAAATAGGGGGTGGGGGGAAAGGGGGTTGGAAAGTATGGTTTCCAAGATCCCTTGCAGGGGACCTAAAATTTATGAGGCTTATGGAAGTAAAATGATGTAAGGTCACACAGCTTAGTAAAGCTAAGTCATAACTCCAAAGGTACTGCTATCTTGGGGCAGAATAAGCTCTTGAGGACATCGAAGTGGTTTAGGGATAGAACATAGGATCTGGCATCAAGAAGATTTAGGTTTGAATGCCAGCTCAGACTGTTAGATCACTTTGTGTGATCCTGGACCAGCTGCTTAAACTTCCTCATTCTCAGTTTCTTCAACTATAAAATGGGGAGAATGTTATCTGTAGAACTCACATCCCTAAGTCATTCTGAAGAACAAATAGCAATCATAAAGAGCATTTACATATATATTTAAGATTTGTAAGGCATGTTACTTACATACACTAACTCAATCAATCTTTATGAGCCTGTGAGTTAGGTGCTATATTAGCCCATTTTATGGATTATGAGACTGAGGCAGACAGATGTTAAGATGACTTGCCCAGGGTCAAATAGCTACTATCTATCTGAGGCAAATTTAGAACTCAGGTCTTCCTAACTCCAAGTCACACAACCTACTTAATCTCAATGTATATGGATATGCCAGTTATTTTCAGTTATCTAATAGCAACTTTTTGAACATTTGACTTCCTTGTCTTTATTATGTAAAATAACTAAGACATCTCCCATTTTGGTCTTAGACTAAAGTTTTAGAAGTATTATTTGTTATTTATACAAACCTACAATAAAAAGATATGCCTTATTTCATGACATCTTAGCAGCCAAGAGCTTGGGGCCTAAGAGTGGTATAGATTCCAATACAAACATGTTAAGAACTAGTAGGTAATAAAAGGACTAGAGTTTTGTACTATTAAATTTTGCTTAATCCTAAAACAGATTGAGTACTTTCTTGTCCTTAGAAAAGTATTTTTTTGGGGGGGGGGGGGGTTAAGTCCTTATATAACTTTCCTCTTCACTTGATCTTGATCTAGAAGCCAAGGCATGAACTATGCAAATTATTTCAGTTACCTTAGTATAGATCTCTCTGGGGAGACACAGCACTTTTTAGCTTATTTTCTAATACTGCTGTTATTTTCATCTCAGTGTGATACAGCAGGACCACAATGTGTTTCCAATAAGGAGAGCAGCATAGCAAAATTGCTGTCATGGAAAATGTCTGTGTGTTGCCTTCTGTGGGATATTAAACAGTGACTATCTTTAAGGGAGCGATAGTGCTGAATTTCTTTTGTAAAGTAGGGTTACAGTATTTGAATATGGCTTCTGTTACTGTCACAGTGAGGAGGGCTTTCCTTTCCAAATGCTTCCTGAACAATTATTATAATATCTCCTGGGCTTCAAATTTCAGTGAAGCCTCAGCAAACTTGAACATCTTTATGGTCCGACATTTTAGTTATATAAGCTTCCAAAGCTGAGATTATCACCACAGGAGCTATAGACAAATCCAGCCAGAGTCTGACTCTTTCTGAATATTAAGTAGATTAATTCTGCTGAGACCTGCAAAAATGGATTCGCTAAAGAATATAAAAGTGTTTCTCCTTCCTATATGAATTCTGAAAAACTGTATGGTGAGCAAAACTTTGCTGAGATGTTTTCTTTGGGATTACTGTCTTCACTGGGTTTTAATTGAACATCTCTTCCTCTCCCTCCTTCCTCTCCATCCTATATATCATATTCATATGCAGTTATTTTCCCTCCATTTAGACTCTGTTTAGTCAAAGCCAATGGTTGAGAGCAACAAGGGGCAGGGGAAGCACACTGGCCATAAGACCTGAGTCTGATTACTAGTCTGCCACTAAAGACCTGCCTGTCATTGGTCAGTTATAAAATCGTACATTTGGAGCTCAAAGGGATTTTAGAAACCAATAAATCCAACCCTTAAATTTTATAGATAGGAAACTGAGTCATAGAAAGCTTAAGCAATTTGTCCAGGGTTACAATAGCTAATAAATGTCTGAGGCAGGATTTGAAATCGTATCTTCCTGATTTTGACTCCAGTTCTCTATCCACATACTGCTCTGCTTCTCTTATTTAACTTCTCTGAGCCTCAGTTTACTTATCTGTACAATAGAGATTGTAATAGTAACTGATATTCATATAACACTTTTACATTTGTAATGTGAAGCAGAACAGCATAGTCAATAGCAGGCCTCCAAGCAGAAAGATATGTCTACAAGTCATATCCTATCTTACACAATGGATCTGTGAATATAGAAAATCATTGAGCTCTCAGGGCTTCGGGCAGCCCTCTAAGACTACACATTGCATAGTTGTCTCCAATCTGCATTGGTAGAGGGGATTTCCCCATTGAGAGTTCTCTAAACCAATTAAATCACTCGTCTCTTCCAAAAAAAAGTTGCAAAGAACTTCACATACATTATCTTAAGACACGCTCACAACAATTTTGTAAGGTAGTTGCTCCAACTGCTAATAACTTTGGTTAGCATTTATATAGTTCTTTAAGCAGATTTACTTAATGTGGAATCAGCCTGGAATACGTAGCTTAGGAAAAGGGGTCCTTGCAGAGGACCAACAGCCACTGCAACAAATTATCTCATCCAACCGTGCTACCTCCTCGGGTTGTTTTGAGGATAAAATGATAGTTTAAAATGTTCAGCACAGTTCTGGCACATAGTAGGTGCCATATAAATGCTAGCTATTGTTAGTTATTGTTATTATTGTTATCATATAGTGACTTTGTGATTCTGGGTGGCTCAAGGGCAGAGGTTCTTCATCTGAGCTCCATGCTTGTTTTTAACATGCTTTGACAACTATTTCAATATAATTGGTTTCTTCTCTAATCCTGTATATCTTATTTTACACTTTTAAAAAACACCATTCTTGCAGAATGGTTGAATGAGTTATGATATATGAAAGTAACGGAATATTATTGTGCTGTAAGAAATGATAAAAGGGATGGTTTCAGAGAAACCTAGGAAGACTTCTAAGAACTGATGAAGAGTAAAATGAGCAGAACCAGGAGAACAATTTCTACAATAACAACAATATTGAAAAAAAATCAACTTCAAAAGACTCTGATAATCAGAATGATGAACCATGATACCAGAAACAGACACCCCACATCCTGACAGAGGGTGATGGACTCAGAGTGCAGATTTTTGTTTTGGTCATGTGCAATGTAGAAATTTATTTTGCTTTACTATACATGTTTGTAAACAGGGATTTTTTTTTTTGCTTTCTCTATTGGGAGGTGGAGGTGGGAGAGGGAGAAGACAGACCTTCATTTGAAAGATATTTAGTTAAAAAAATTCTATGAATGGGTCCATGGGCTTCACCAGACTGCAAACTTCTATGTTGATCATTAGTAGGAATGACCTGTAAGTGGTTGCATATCCAATACAGGTGAGATAAGTAGACCCAGTCTCAAAAAAAAAAAAGTAAGAATATATTCTATTACTTTGGGCCACAGTGATCTCTTTAAAAATGTGTGTATTTGTGTATTTTTATATGTGTGCATGTAAGCACACACATGCCCACATGGTATCTATGCATATATATGTAACATGTATGTGTTTTATTAAACTTGTAGTTTGAACTATCTTCATATACAATGTTACTGCTCTAATCAACTCCAGTCACTATAATGAGAGTAACATTAATTTGTGAAGCCTTTTGAGATGCCTTGAATATAGAAAGTGTAATGGAAAATTAAATTCCAATTTCAGCTTCTGATTTTATTAGTAAACTCCAGAAGGCTCTGTATGATGTATTTTCAGTACTCAAAATGTATTATATGTATTTAACATAAGGGGAAAGATACAGAATTATTCTATTCTTACAACTTTTTTCTAAAAGCAAAGACTTTTAATCCACAGACTCTTGGAACTAGAAAAAATCTTAGAGGTTGCCTAGCCCAATCATCCCCCTTAGCCAAACAATAAATCCCTTCCACAGAATCTCTAACAAGGGACCATCATACCCATCTGCTTAAAAACTTTCATTAACAAGCAAGCTCCCTACCTTCCAAAGGTTGTGATGATCAGATGACATTGTAAGTAGAGCGTTTTGTAAACTTTAAATTAAGTTGCATATAGTATGTACTCCTTGAATGCAGGGACCTTTTTTCATTGTCTTTTTATTCCAAATATTTAGCTCAGTATGTCCAGATGTGTGCTTTGACTTGTGTCTGGAGATCCTGGTGAGGAAATCCCTTTCTCCAGAAACTTTTTGACAACCTAGTGTCTTTGAAAGTGTTTTGGACCACTGAGAGGTCAGGTGACTTGGCCTCAGTCACACAGCTTGAAGATGTTGATTAGAACTTTAACCTGTCTTTGTGGCGTCAAGGAAACCTGGCTCTCTATCCACTTTACTGCACTGCCTTTCTCCTTTCATATAAGAAATATTGTCTGCTGAAGTGAATTAAATTGAGTGGAATAGAAAGTATTCCGTTCCATTTTTGGACAGTTCTAATTACTAGAAAGTTTTTATTTTGAGATGAAATGTGTGTGTGTGTGTGTGTATGTGGGTGTGTGTGTGTGTCCAGAGCTTACCTGGAACATAAGTTAATTAATGTTCATTTATTCTATCTATCTATCTATCTATCTATCTATCTATCTATCTATCTATCT
>NW_020954565.1:2894458-2921437 GCF_900497805.2 Vombatus ursinus | reverse complement strand
TCTATCTATCTATCTATCTATCTATCTATCTATCTATCTATCTATCTATCACCTACTTACATTTCTATCTACTCTTTGGAGCTACTTAAAATAAGTTTAATGCTTCTTCTACATGCCATTCCCTTAAATATTTGAAGATAGCTAAATCATATCCTCTTTAAGTCTTCTTCCCATCCATCCAAATCCTATCCATTCTTCAAGGTCTAGCTCAGGTTCTATCTCGTTCCTTATAGTCTTCCCCAATCACTCCAGCCCATACTGATCTTCTTTAGAACCCCCATGGCATTAGCTTGTCAGTACCCATACATATTTATTGATTTTCTTATAATTTATTATTTCATCCACAAAGAAGAAAAAACTGTTAGATGAATGACGCTTCTCTTCTTTTTCTTAGGGAGAGAGTATACTTTACTGAGAAGAAATACCATTATTTTCCCAGGAGAAAGCTGTTTCAAAAATGGTAACCAGAGTAAGTCAATTCATAAATGACTTTTATTAAAAACCTGGTTTAAATATAACTTTAATTAACTGAGTCAATTTCTAGTGACTTTAATGAGAGCCAAGGAGGCCAAGAAGAAAAATGTTCTGTGATGGGAATGTAAATTATTTTTCCTTAAAACTCAAATTTCTTTACTGTTAGGTGCGTTATTGCAAGGCGGGTTAAGCTACAAGTTCGTGATCTTTGACCAGTTCTTATAGAAGCTACTGATGAATACCCACTGTAAACTATTTCATGTCTTTCCTCATCTGAGATGCAATGAAACGTTTGGGTTTAAAATCTGTTGCTATATTAGGTTTGAATACCATGAACAATGTCATGATTTTTTAATTTCACATACTTAAAATTGCACCTCTCAAGATGACTGTACAAATACATACACATATGTATGTATACACACATATGATATGCAAATATATATGTTCAGTCATTTTTAGTTGTGTCTGACCTTCATGACCCCATTTGGGGTTTTCTTGGCAAAGATATTGGAGTGATTTGCCATTTCCTTCTCCAGCTCATTTTACAGAAGAGGAATCTGAGGCAAACCGAGTTAAACAACTTGCCCAGGGTCACACAGCTAGTAAGTATCCGAGGCCAGATTTGAACTCATGAAGATGAGTTTCCTGATTCTAGTCTGACGCTCTATACACTGCCCCACCTAGCTACCCTGTCCTAAAGTTAGAATTGTCTAAAACTAAAGTAGATTGCTCTATTGAGTTATTTTGCACTGGAGTTCTTCAAGCAGAGACTATATGGACCACTTTTTGGGGATATTATGGGTTGGAGACACCCTTCTGAGTGGATCCATGTTTTACAAGTTTTCAGAGATCTTTTTTCCAACTCTGAAAAGCTGTGCCTCAAAGCAATGTAATTGAAAGTCCTTTCCAGTTAACATTTAAGGAAGTTCCAGTACTGCTATTCTTTGTTATCAGTGTTCTAGGCTTCAGATACTGAAAAGGGTTGAGATACAGCATTTTAGGAGGCAGTATGGAATCTGGGAGCCAGGAGACCTGAGTTTGGATCTAACCTCAGATACTTTCATGTGACCATGGATAATTCATTTGATCTCCCAGAGAATCAGTTGCTTATTTTAAAAATGCTAGTGTTAACCTGTAGTACCTATCTCAGTGGCATTGTGAGGAAAGTTTAGAAAACCTTAAAACACTATAAAAGTATGAGCTGTTATTATTAAACCAGCATGAAGTAGGGTCTGAAAGACTGGGAAACATTTTCCAAACTGAATTGCTTAACTGTGAACTAAAAGCTACCCTATCTAATGAAATTCAGCTACATTTTCATAGAGGGAGAATAATGAATTTGCTTAAGTATTTTCAGAATGTATGATTAGACAGTTCTTGTGAAAACAAATTATAATCTGTCCCCTTTCAGTAAACTATATTTGGAAGCACCATTAAAACTTACTTAACCTTTCCATGCCTGGTGCTATGCAAAGCAGTATATAGAATGACAATATTTACAATCTAGGGGTCTATAGTCACTTTTTAAAAGGGTTTCTGTCTAGACCTGTTTTTATTTTTGTAGATGGCTCCCCAATGCATATCAGCAAATGTTCTGCAATTTGTCACCTGGGTAAGTAGTTGCCAGGGTCATTGAGAAGTTACTTAAATGACTTGGCCAGGGTTTTCAAGAGTGGAGGCTTAAACCCTGGACTTCCTGATTCTGAGGCTAGTTTCCAAACCACTACACCAGACTGCCTCTTTTAAAAAAAAGTTATAAGCATAGATAGAGGAAGGTAGGTAGTACAGTGGACAGAATGTTAGACTTGGAATCAGGAAAACCTGGCAAATCATATCACCTCTTTTTGCCTCAGTTTCCTCATCTGTAAAATGAGAATAATAATAGCACCTATGTCACAAGATTGTTGTAAGGATCAAATGAAATAACATTTAAAGAACTTTGCAACCTTTAAAGTGCTATACATATATATATATATATATATATATATATATATAAATGCTAGATATTATTAGGATGCTGCTACTACTGCTCATTTTGTTCCATTTTTAAGAACCAAGGATAGATGGCGTTGGAGATGACCAAAAAAAAATATTGCATCTTCTTACCGTAATGGCAGGCCCAGCAAAAGCTAAGCTAAGCAACATGAGGAATGGAATAGCTTCCTGAGTGGGCTCAATGTAGGGCATGCTGAGACTCCGGTCATAGCAGCTGAATCCAGAATGTACTGGCTTGAAGACATCTGTGAGTTCCAGGAAGTAGAGGCTAACAACAGAGGAGGCCAAGATAGGCAACTGGGAAGGGGAGGAAAAAATAATTCACTTAATTCAATTGAATTTTTATTTTAATACAGAGAACACGGAAAGTCAGTAAACAGGAAAAGGGTATATAGAGATATCTTTCTTTACTCATCTGCAGACAGTTTTACAGAGTGATCTGGTCTCCATATATTTTCCCCTTAAGTGAGGAGATTTGACCAGGGGTGCCAAGCCTGAAGTCAGGAAGATCTGACATGAAATCCAGTTTCAGATATTTACTTGCTGTGTGGCCCCAGGCAAATCCCTTAACCTCTACCTGTCTCAGTTTTCTCAACTGTAAAATGGATATTATAATACTAGGCAGAGTTGTTGGATAGATAAGATAATATTTATAAATACTTAGCATAGTGCCTGAACAAAGTAGGCACTTAGTAAATGTTTCTTTCCTTTGCCTCTCTTTTCTTCTTTTCTTCCTTCTTCACGTCCTTCCTTCCTTCCTTCCTTCCTTCCTTCCTTCCTTCCTTCCTTCCTTCCTTCCTTCCTTCCTTCCTTCCTTCCTTCCTTCCTTCCTTCCTTCTGCCTTTCCTTCCTTCTAGCAGGGCAAATAGAGAGGCAATATGGTGTTGGAGACAGAAGGATCTACTTGCTCTTCCACAACCTTCATCTCCCATTTCTGTCCTTAATGCCTGGAATGTACTATCTCCTCACTTCCTACATATCTATCTTCTTTTAAAGCTTAGCTCATGAGCTGTCACGTCTTTCTTGATTCCTTTAATTGTTTTTTTTAATTTATTTATTAAAATTTTCTTTTTATAATTATGGATTTGATAAACACTGACAAACATGGACATCTTCATGAACAAAGAGCAGAAGATTGTAATGAAACCATGAATTTATATTATGCACAGCTTTGTTTTTTTTTAAAGTACATATTTATTTTAACACATGATTGGTAACATTTCCCCACCTAGCTGTTTCCCCTTTTGAACTTCCTTAGGCTCCTTTCTGTGTATTTTAAAAAAATCAATCACCATTCTTTTATTTTCCTTCCGGTATCATTATCAGTATTCCACTTATTCTGGATAATTCTCCCATTCCACCAAAAAAAAAAAAAAAAAAAACAAAAACCTTTTATGCAATAATTTAGGATACTCATGCAAAACAAATCAACACATTGTTCACGTCTGAAAATGTATCTCATTCTGCACCTCTCAATGAAATGCACAGAATCAGGAGATGAAATGTCCTGTGTAAGGAACAGCCCAGATGTCAGTATTTCTGTATTGTAAAGCATGTAGAGGGTAGTAAAGTGTGAGAATACTGGAAAGGTTGGATGGGGCCAGGTTTTGAAGGATTTTGAATGTCAGACAGATGATTTTACATTTTATCTAGGAGGAGATAAGAAGTCACTTGAGTTTATTGACTCTGTGTGTGTGGAGTGGTTTGGGGGTAGGGGGAGGTGTTTGGCATGGTCAGGCCTGTGCTTTAGGAGATCACTTTAATAGTTGGAGGGAAGATGGGTTACATTAGGGACATACTTGAGATAGGATGATCAGAAGACTACTACAACCAGAAGACTATTGCAATAGCCTAGGTATGAGGTGAAGAGGGCCTAGACCAGGGTGATGGCAGTGTCAGAGGAGAGGAGACATGCACAGATTTTTTAAAGGTAGAATCAATAGGACATGTCAACCGTTTAGATATGGAAGGTAGGAGAGTGTGAGGAGTGGAGGATGAACTCTGAGGTTGTGAGTTTAGATGACAGCTTTCAGAGGAAAATGATGTTCTCAAAGAGCAGTATTTTGTAAATGCTGAATTTCAATTCCTTCCATTTCCTGGAATTGCTGAATTATATAGCATAAAAGATTGATTTAAGGTGTTGTCATATGTGGAGGGCAGTAGCTTTTATATAACCAAAGAGGATATTTTTGGCTTTTTTTTGTGTCACCTCACTGTTGGAAGTGAAAATTCTACCCAGTGGAGGAAATTCAAATTCCTGGATCTTTGCAAAATTTTTGAAGATGCCATGCTCCAAATCTATCATCCTAAAAAATTCCTATAGATTGAACCCTGAAAGACTTCCCTTCTTTCATAGAAAAAGGTCCTTCCTCATTGAAAATATCTAGCAGGGAAGGGGGTTATTCCACTATCCATATATTTTCTTTTCGTGTAGACCTCTCTTAGTTTCCAATCAGGGAAACACAGATGGTAGGAAAAATGTCCTACAAAATGACTGGGGAATATTTACGACTAAGAAGGACTCAGGACTTAACAGAATCTGGCTGAATTTATCTGAGCAATTAGGAAAAGATTGAACCATAATATTCAGGGGAGTGATTCTTTTTTTTAATAGGTTAATTTGAAGTAGCTCACCAAATGTTGAAAATATGATTAAGTTCAATTAGCAAGCATTGAGAAGCTACCAGATGCATGGCAATATACCATTCCAATTGTGAAAATAAGTGCTAGTCTGTATACACAGGGGCCAAAAGAAATAAGAATGAGTCAAATAAAAATTGGATAGCAGGTTAAATGTTTATACACAGACACAGTCACAAACATGTACCTCTATCACCTATGAGCCTGAAACTTGATCAGGCTTCTAGGGGGAGAGAGTGACATTTAAGTTTCCTTGATCAGATATATCTCTTTTATTGAATCTAATGCACATGTTCATCATAGATTCTCCTTTGTAACTCAACTATCTCCAAACTTGAAGGTAAAAGGAAAGCATCTCTTTCACTGACAAGATGCTAAGTGAGTGATGGGACAAAAATGTGGGAAAAGGAAGAAATACACACGTCATTCCTTCTCTACCCTAGCTCCTTTTAGGGGTTTTCTAACTAACAAGGCACCTTAGATATTAAACAAATGAAAAGATCCAAGTAATCAAGACAACTTTAGTCCTAACTCTCTATCTTAAGTCAATATCATGCCTGGGTCCATCATACTCTATTCTCTCAAATAATATTTTGGCATCAACAAGGTGCTATGAAATAGTATCATTCAATCATCAAATCCAATCATCGGTTCCATTTTTTAAAATATACTAACTGAATGCAGCTTTGACCTTGACAGAAGTTCCATTATATTAATCCATGAAATAGCTCCAGCTACTCTCTTCACATCTCTGAAGACCAACTGATACCCTGCACTTGCTTTGTGGACAGCTTTTCCTTTCAAAACTTTTTCTTTAGTATTCAAGAAAATTTATGAACTTTTCCTTGCACTTAGTAGCTTCTTAATAAATATTTGCTGAGTTGAGTTGACTGTCTGTCTATAGACAGTCTCTTGAATTCTTCACAATTCAAAGTATATGTGTTGTGGACATATGCTATTATGGTAGTGAGATGAGGGGTGATAAGTAGAGATGGAAATATTTGGGAAGAATGTACTTAGTAATGGTGGTTAGTGAAGATAGGAATCAGTATATAATTTTTTTGAGAAAAATAAATTTTGATTACCTGAATGATTTTGGAAAATTATACATGAGGTTATATTTTGTGATTCTTATTAATTCAATAAACATTTTCACAAGAGCTATGTAGAAATGAGAAGAGGATTTATGTGGTAACCTGGGATTTCCATTCTACTCTTAAAGCAAAAGATGTGATGTTTCTAGGAGAGAGTAAAATTGTTATAATTCACTAAGTTGGAATTTTGAAAATTTTGACTTTTTTGGATGTCTGATTCTTTCTTGTGAGTGGAAGGGTGACATTATGGATAGCATACTTGGAGTCAGGGAGATCTGGGTTCAAATTCTTCTCTGGCACTATGTGTTATAGCAGGTAAGTCATAGAACCACTTTTGGCCACTATTTCCTCATTGTGAAAAAGTAGGGGGAATTATAACTGCAATAACTATTTCACAAGGGAATTATAAGGCTCAAATAGTTTAATGTATGCAAAATGCTTTGCAAAAATTAAAGCACTACATAAATGTCAGTTATTATTACTACATATTGAAGAAGATTTTGTAACAGTCCTCCTTAGATATTCTAGATTTTTTTTTTTTAGCTAGTCAATGGGGTTAAGTGACTTGCCCAGGGTCATACAGCTAGTAAGTGTCAAGTGCTTGGTCTGAGGCCGGATTTGAACTCAGGTCCTCCTGACTTCAAGGCCGGTGCTCTATCCACTGTGCCACCAAGCTGCCCCAATATTCTAGATTTCACAGGAAATATTTATACCGATAGTAATAAAATATTTTAAATTCCATTTCAGTGTATATATGAAATTGGATTGTAACGTTTAGTAAAATAAGTCTTATTTAATTTGGATCATCAGTGCCTTACACATAGTAAGTTTTTATTAAATGCTTGTTGAGCAATGAACAGAATGAGATGATATGGTTAACTTAGATAAAAATAATTATACATCTTCTAAATGTTTCTGCTTGCCCTTTTTTGATCTTGATTGCAATAAAGTATAAAAACTGTGACCCAGCATAGCAGCTTTGAGTTTACATGGACGGCTATATCTCAAGAACATCTCACATAAATCTTGTTTTGTCTTATGCCACAATATCAAGGGAACATCAGAATTTGACTTGTTTTGTCCCTATCTAGGGTTTCCCCAGTGAAAACCAGAATTTGATTTGAGTCTCTGCCTCTTCATAAAAAGTAAAGGGCTCTTAATTCCCATGGAAACACTGAGGGCAACAGTGTAATTCACAAATAAAGGCTTTAGTTCACCTGATTAAAAAACACAAAGGAGTCACACTCAAAACTGCTTTCCTTCCATATTGGTGAACTCCAATTTTCTTGGAGATAAGACTCAATATTCCTCTCAATTTACATTACTACTATGGCCAGATCACAAGACAAAGGGAAAGTACTCAGAGTTGGTAGTAAGCCAATCTCTGTAGTGAGGTCCACCTGTGTTAGGGATCTACATAGCCTTCTGACCTATGTGTTTTGAGCCTCCATCACAAATTTCCTGATTTAAATTTAAATTAAATCCAAGACACACCAAAGTAAGCCCTCCTCTCCACCTACTTTACAATGCAGTGACTCTGATGTCCTTACTGTTTCTTAAGCACGACAATCCATTTCCCAACTCCAGGCATTTTCCCTGGCTATATACCCCATGCTTGGAATTCTGTTTCTCCTCATTTCTATCTCCTGGCCTCCATGGTTTCCTTCGAGTTCCAGCTAAAATCCCACCTTCTACAATAAACCTTTCCTGAATGGCTGTAATGCCAGTGCCTTCACTTTGAGACTGCCTCCAAACTTGCTTACAGCTTGTATGTTATATAATTATTTTTATGTTGTTCATCTCCATTAGAACATGAGCTCCTTGAAGGCAGGGACCATTTTTACCTTTATTTGTGTCCCCACAAATTTATTTTCAGTTTTGCACATAGTAAGTGCTTAATAAATGCTTATTGACTTGACTTGGTTTCCATTCTAGCAAGAACTACATAATCACTTGTTGGAGTATATTGGAGAGGGACTTTTGTCCAGATGCAGATTGGCCTTTTAGTTCCTTTCCAACTTTGCAATCCTGTAATTTATTTAACTTTTATGAGCCTCAGTTTCCTCATCTATAAAATAGAGAATTGTACTAAGCCAGCAGAGTATAAGGTCTGGCAGATCCTTCCCAGCTTGTGTGTGTGTGTGTGTGTGTGTGTGTGTGTGTGCGTGTGTGTGTGTGAGTGTGTCTGAAGACAAGCTTAGCTAAGTGCATGCAGTCTTATTACAATGTTAGTCACTGAGTAATGCATTATTTTTGGCCACAGAAAATCAGGAAGATTGTCTACAAATTCAAGAGATTGAGACTTATGTTGGTTGCAGTGCTCACACTGGTGAAATTGTAAATCTGCTGAAGTGTGATTTTTTTTCTGACCAAAGTTGAAGATAAGACAAAAATACAACATGACTGTGACCTTCAGTGACCCATTTCACTTTATGTCCTTTGGTCTAAGCCTTTTACTTCATCTATGCTTGTAAAGTCTTGATGATTGGTTCAGCTGCTATAATAAATACAACACAATAAATATTTATTAAATGCCTGCTCTGTCCCAGCACTGTGCTAAGCCTTTGACTAATAGATTAGTTTAATACGATTAAAATTTAGTATGTTCCTAACCCTAATTGACCCTGTGCAAAGTGATGACCTTAATCATAAGGGCATGAAAGGAAGAAAGCATGAATGGTCTATACACACATTACCACTACCAAAACCACACACATGTAAACTATATGTCCTGCTCCCGCTAGCTAGGTAGCACAATAGGCAACAATAAGTCTCATTTATATGGCACTTTATAGTTTATAATAATGCTTTACCTCAATTCTCTCATTTGATTCTCAATATAATTCTTTGAGTTAGGGATTTCATGTGTCACTATGTTCTTTTTCTCAATGTGAACACTGAGTAATCTTTTAAGTTATTTCATTGCTATGTTTGCATTCTTAATGAACATATGTATAGATATTCACATATTCACAGGATAATATAATTTATGATCTAGAAAAGATATTGGAGGTCATTCAATCTAACCTCTTCATTTCAAAAATGAGCAAACTGAGGTCTGGGAAGGCTGGGATTTCCTCAAGGTCATACTGATGATAAGTTGCAGGATAAGGATTGACCCTCAAGTGTTCTAACTCTTAATTCAGTGTGTCATACTAGATAGCCTTCTGGATTTGGGGTTGGGAAGAGCAGGTTTACTTTCTGCACCTGCCACTTCCTAGCTTTGTGACCAACTATGAGCAAATCATTTCACCCCTCTGAGCTTCAGTTTCTTCATCTGGAAAATGGGAACAATAATTCAAAGAATATCTTCCTTATAGAGTTGTTCTGAGGCTCAAATGACATCACCTATGGAAAGTACTCCACAATTTTTAAAACATGATATAAATGTCAATAGGAGAGGGATAGGGATTGGACCTTTGATTGCATTGGCATAGGAAACTACTATGTGAGGAATTCCCTTTACTAATAAAGGTTGGCACTTGGCAAGTTATAGTCAGAGTGTTACTTAGGGCACTGAGAAGTTACATGACTTGCTCAGGGTCACAAAGCCAGTATGTATCAGAGATGAGACTTGAACCGGTATCCCTGATTCTAAGATTGGCTCTCTTTATATGTATTATGCCACATTGCCTCTCATAAATAACACTATTATTATTTCCATTATACCACTATTTTTTTTTGTCTCTTATCCATGAGAAGATATTTCTTATGTAAATGCTTATCACCATTGATGCCTGACACAGTGCTTTATACACAGTAGATGCTCAGGAAAATCTCACTTGGAAGTGAAGTGGTAGAATCAAGATTCATACAAGTCTTTTGATGTAAAAAAGTCCAATTTTTTTTCTGCTTTCCATGAAGCCTCTTCCTTTATAAAAGAAGTATGACACATTTTAATAAAATTTCACAATTAAATTACCTTGCTGTTGACATAATCCTGTTAGACACAGAGTGATATTTAAGTAAGCAAAAGTGGTGTGTGGTTATGTGTGTTCTCATCTTTACAAGGTCTATATAAAAGGGATTGGCATGGTGCTGTCAAAGTCACCAGAGAGTAACAAAATTGTGAAATCTGTCAAAGATATTCATCTGGGAAATTGGAAATAAACTAATAAATGCCATAATATAAACTATAACATAAACATTGAAAGTAAAATATTAACAAAATGTTTCAAAATCAAATTCTGATGGGAAGAATCAAGCAGGACATATCAAACCAAACCTTGCAGAAATATATTAAAAGCCACTGCTGCTAAAGTAATCACTGGTGATCTACCCTTGGTGGTAGATCTTTCCTCTCTCCTCATCTGTTTCTCATCTTCTTTCTACCATTAATCTCCACTGGCAATGTTCACTAATTCAGACAGAGCACAGGATCATAGATGTGAAGCTGGAAAAAAACTTAAAGGCTTTCTAGTTCAATTATCTCCTTTCACAGGTGAGAAAATAGAAGTCTGGAGACATCAAGTGACTTGTCCAAGGTCATATAGATATTGTATGACCGAGTATTGAACCCAGGTCTTTTGCCTCCAAACTTGTTGCTCTTGTCATGGGTGTGTAAGGTCATATGCCACTGCAAAGGAGGCAGCAGTGAGGGAAAGGTGAAGAAGTTCCTTTGGTTTTCCCAGGCTGGGGGGGATATAGTACTACAGACAACTGCTCAGTGTGGCATCTCTGACATAAATCACTAATTATCAGAGTTTTCCTAATTTTATTGAGGGTACTAGACAGCACAATGGATAGAGTGCCGTCTCTAGGAAGACTCATCTTTGTAAGTTAAAATCAGGCCTCAGATACTTACTAGTTGTGTGACCCTAGGCGAGTCACTTAACCCTTTCTGCTTCAGTTTCCCCATCTGTAAAATGAGTTGGAGAAGGAAATGGCAAACCACTCCAGTATCCTTGCCAAAAAAACTCCAAATAGGGACACAAAGAGTCAGACATGACTGATATGTCAACAACAATAACAGCAGCAACAATAAATATGTAGAAATAGAACTTAAAAAAGAAACTTCTTTCAGGAATGCATCTAGGCCTATGTCTTCGGCTGAAATTTTCAATGAATAATATCACTTGCTTAAAAATCAGATTTTTCTTATCAGAGCTAGAAAAACCATTAAAAATAGAAATTTTTGAATTGTCAATCTATTCTGTAGGTAGCAGAATTTTTTTTTTATCTGAATAGAGACTTGAACCCCAGACCTTTGGATTTTATCTCATGTTAAACAAATTGAGCCACTGGACCTCAGAAACAAATCTAATTCTATACATGTCAGTCTCAGAAATTTTACACTGACATAATGTACCTATTACGCTGCCCATAGTCAGTCAACAATCAACAAGTATTTACTCAGCTTACTTTATTTAAGGTGCTGTGCTAAGCTCTGGAGATGTAGAGAAAGGCAAAGACTTCCCCAGACCTCAAGGAAGTTTCATTCTAATGGTGGAGATGACATGTCAATAAATAGGTACATAAAAGATAGAAGGTACCCTTGGAGGGGAAGGGTCTATGTAAATAACTATGTTGCTGAATGACTATTAAGCATTCGAACTCAAATGCAACAATTAAACTCCTGTTGTTTAACAGGCCTGGGAAGTGACTAAATTTAAATATAACATGGTATTTAACCTCATAGAACTTAGATTCTGGTATAGGGATAAACAACAAACAAGCTCCTGGAAGCAGTCATTACTTTTCAGGAAAGCCTTCATGACACATGACATTTGAGTTGGACTTTAAAAAATGGGTAGAAGGATTCCAACAGGTGAAGGGAACAAGGAAGATGTTACAGATGTAAAGAGGATAACATGACCAAAGCACGGAGCCTGGGAAAGCTCAAAGTATGTTTGTGTTAGAGAGCAATCCTGTTTGTGGCATAATACTAACAATTCATCTTTACACAGTCCATTAAGTTTAAATACAACCTTGGAAAGTTATTATTATTCCCATTTTATAGATGAAGAAACTGAGGATTAGTGACTTGTCCAGGGTCACACAGCTATTGTTTGTCCTCCATTCTTGAAGAGGACAAGAGGGTGATGTCTTGACTTGCCTGTGAATTGGCTTTAAGTGAGGCTCAACTGTGCAAAATTATCAACCTCATTCTCTCCTCCAGAGTCATTTTAATCCAGTGGCAAGACAAAAGTCAAGATGATTGGCGATGGTCCAGTTCACTGTGTCCCATTTTACAGATATGGAACTGAGGCAAATAGGGGTTAAGTGACTTGCCCAGGATCACACAGCTAGTCAGTATCTGAAGCAGGATTTGAACTCAGGTCTTTCCATCTCTAAGTATTCTTATCTACTATACCACCGTGCTGCCCAGATATATCAAAAAGGTAGGTAATGATGTTTTCTGCACTGTGCAGAGGTTCTTTGCTAGAAAGGAAGTTACTCTGATCTTGTATTTGCTGTTGTTCATTTTCAATTCACTCCTATCCTGTCTAAATGACTAACTTCTAACCCTTAAGAAAATCAAGATGTAGGAAGCTTCAAGACCTCATGTGTGTGTGTGTGTGGGGGGGGTTTCTATTGTACCAAGCTTTGGCAGAAATGACATTTTTTATATATTTCTGTAATTAACATTATTCAGAGTTAACTTTTTAAAAATAAAACTCCACTGTGTGAGCTTCATTATATATATTTTACCACAAACAAGATGCTTCCTAATTTGGGTTCCTAGCATTCTCATGATTCTTGTTAACATTAGGGAACACAAAAGACTCTAATTGCTCCTAAAAATAGCAGTGGTAATTAATAGGTAATAGCTAGTAGGCATAATATGTATGTTAGGTCTAATGGGGGAAGAAAAGTCCGTGCTCTTAACTCTATATGCCAGGAACATGGACTACATTTACCACATCAAAAAGACTAAAGAAAAACTAAACCCTCATCTAATAATGAAATCTAAAATTTTAAATAAGTTGCTTCATATGATTATAATAGAATATAGAATACACGTAATGATAATTGACACATGTAGTGCTTTAAGGTTTGCAAAACACTTTCTATGCACTATCTCATTTGGATCCTTACAAGAGACATGTGAAGTAGGTAATCCAGGCATTGACATTCATATTTTACAGATGAAAAAATTATGGCTCACCGGACTTCAGTAATTTGCCTTTGGTTACCGAATTAGTGAATGTTAGAGGTTGAATTTTATACGGGTATAATTGTTCATCATTTTGTGTAGAGCAGAGGTTCTTAACCTGGAGTGCATGCATTTTCTAAAAAATTTTGATAACTGTATTTCAATACAATTGGTTTCCCTTATGATTCCACATATTATGTTTTATGTATTTAAAAATCTTCCAATAAGGGGCATATAGGTTTCACCAGATTGCCAAAAGGGTGTATGACAGCCAAAAAAGAGGCAAGAATCCCTGTTGTTAAGTTGTGTCTGACTCTATATGACCGAATGGACAAAGTTTTCTTGGCAAAGATACTGGAGTGATTTGCCATTTCCTTCTCCACTGTATCCCCATTTTACAGATGTGGAACTGAGGCAAATAGGGGTTAAGTGACTTGCCCAGGATAGTAAGTGTCTGAGGCCAGATTTCAAGTCAGATCTTCCTGACTCTTGGCCTTGTGCTCTATCCACTACACCACCTTGCTACCTTTAAGAACCCCTATTTAGAATAATATTAGCTTCGTGATTGCCAACCATAACTTCAGATGATATGACTATGTCTAATATGACAGCTTGTTATCAAGTATTTGGAAGGATGTCATATGAAAAAAGAATTAGAATTATTGTGAGAGAGCAGAACCAAAAACCTACAGAAAAGAACAGAGCAAGTTTTAACTCGATGTACAGAACACCTTCTGAACAACAAGAGTTTTCTGTTAGAATGTAAGTAGAACAAGAAACATTTTTCTTTTGTCATTGTATCACTAGTACTTAGCTCACTTTGAAGCACTTATTAGTCATTAAATAAATGCTCAATTTTCAAGTGATTGAAAATGACATGGGCTACCACATTAAGTTTCCTGTCACTGGAGGTATTCAAGTAGAAGCTAGGTGCATTTGTCAAGCATGATCCAAAAGATGGTTCCTTCATCAAGCGAGAAATAGCAAAGATGGCTGCTTAAGTCTCAGTCTCAATCTCTCTCTCTCTCTCTCTCTCTCTCTCTCTCTCTCTCCTAACCTGAGCTTCTCTGATTCTAACCTTCATTGATCTTCCCTACTCCAACTAAAATGTTCTCCCCCTCTTGACATTTTCCTAGAGCCCTATTTGAAGATCCTCTTTGCCACTATCACTTTCCTTTTTGTATTATACTTATCTGTGTTTATACTGTGTCCTTTTTACTCTTTCCCACTAGAATACATTTCTTGAGAGCAAAGATTGTACCATTTATTGCTTCTTTTTATCTTTGGTCCCTAGCCTTGTGCCATTCACATAGTGGGTATTTTATGAATATTTGTTGAATAAATGATAATCAGACACTAAAATAGATAATTTTCTTTTAAGACAAGCATTATCTTTATTATTAGGAGAAAGTATTTTGTTTTCCTTTCTTTATATCTCCAGAGCTTAGCACTGTGCTGGGGACATAGTAGGCACTTCAGAAATTCTAGTTGGTTGATTAAATCTACTGGTAAATGCAACCTGAAATATATTATCTATTTAATTTGTAAATGGTAGCAATCTCTAAATCCTACCTTCATCTGGAATGTTTTTCAATGAGCACATAGAGATGACTCTGAATTACCATGGTGATGGGGTGCATGGATAACATGAATAACAACCTTATTTGAGCTCAAAGTATCAGCATCGTTTCTTATCACACATTCAACAAAGATGTTAGGAAGTAGAAAAAGGGATACATTTATAGGCTTACATAAAATTCCAGCTGAAAGGGACCTTAGAAGCAGTCTAGTTCAATCCTCTTCCTCCATTTCCATTTTACAGATGAAGATATTGTGGCCTAGGGAGGTTCAGTGACACATCGAAGGTGATACAGATCAGAGGTCAGAATGGGAATTTGGAGCCATATCCTCTGACTTCAAATTCCAAACTCTTTCTGTTGACTAGTGCTGCTCAAATTAACTGGCACTACACCTGTTTTCCCCTTCTGTTTGTGCCATGGTGCTCTAAGTGAAAACCGTTTCTTTTCTCTTTCCAATAAGAAATCAAATCAACAAGCGTTTACTAAACACCTACACTTTGCTTTGTTCTGTCTTTAAAATTTTTCAAACCATGTTCATATTTTAAATTTAATTTATAGACCAGGTGATAAAAAATACAGAAACTATGCTTTGGATATACCCAGATAAAGACACCATGACTCCCTGCCAATGACCTCACTTTAGTGAAGAATAGCAACATAAGTAGTTGTGACATAAGGGAGAAAGAGATGGGTGCAAAGGTAAAGTACTATGAGAAACTTGAAGAGGGTGGTGGTGTGGTCACGCATGATTTCATGGAGATGATGATATCTCGGATAAGACCTAAAAGAAAGGATGGACATCAACTAAGTGGACTTTGTGGATGGAGGAGGGAGGTAGTTCATCCCATTCTGGGTACAGGAGACAGCCTAAGCAAAGGCACAGAGATAGTAGATAGCTAGATAAGAATATAGAATAACAAGTAGGTTAGTTTGACGGGAATGTAGAATATGGGAAGAGGAAGTGAGATACAAAGAAAAGTATCAATTGAAACCTGACTGTGGATGGTCTTTAATACAAGAATTGGAATGTAAAATTTTATTTGGAAACCAATGAATTCACCATTGATGGCATTTGAGCAGAGAAATAACATGATCAGTGTGGCATATTAAGAAAGCTATTCAATGTCAAGTGAGGAACTGATGCAATAGTCTCTGGGTCAGATGTGATAGGAAACACATAAGATATGAGTAAAAGGATTCCTCTGCGGCACTGAGGGCCCATGAGAGGTCAGATGGCTTGAATTTTAGTAGATCCACTTATTGTGATTTGATCATTTCCAGAAATTTAGGAGTAGAAATGGCTCTTTCCACATTTGCCACAGCCCTATGAATAGGCAAAAGAGGTATTATCAAGTTGGTTTTATAGGTAAGGGCACTGAAATTCAGGTTAAGTGTATTCACAAAGTGACACCTCCTTATGTCTTCTAATTCTTTGTCCCATGTTCCCTCCACTTTTTCTCCATATAAATGGGGAATACCCTGTGTGGAAATTTCTTCCACCAAATCAGATAAACAATTATTCTGTAATTTATTATCTTACTGAGTTACCTATCACACTGAGAGTTTAAATCACTTGATCAAGGGTACAAACAGCTAGTAAGAGGCAGAAAAACAAGTCAAAATCAAGTATCTGACTGAAAATCCTGCCTCTTAGAATAAGCTTCCTTCAATTATTTGACCAAGATGCGAAATATCATGGTTGCAATCATCTTGGATGAATTCTTAAAAAGAAATTTCTCTGAAACAGAGAAGCTATTCTTAAATGGCAAGTACATTTGTCTTTGAAGCATCCTTAGCATGGTTTTCTAGTACTTCCTGAACACCCAATATATCCTTCATGGCAGTGTCATGGATGAAGAGCAGGTTTGGGAGCTAGGAAGAACAGGGTCCAAGTCCTAATTCTAAGACATACTTTCTGTGTGACTTTTCACAAGTCCTTTAGTATCTCAGGGCTGTAGGGCTCTCTCTAAGGCTAAGTTGTGGAGAAAGGGCCAACTTGCATTAGAAGAGGGAATTTCTCATTTGGGATTTCCCGATGCTAATGAAATCATATGCCCAGTCCCTAAATACTTAAAGGTCAAAACTGGATTTTTTCACCAAAAAAATTCTGAAGAGTGGAAGTAATGAAAAAGACAAAACAGAAAAGAAAGTCTCCAGAACAACATCATTAACCAGGACTACAACGGAATAAACATACTAGATGAAGAGACAAAAGAGGTAACGATTCTCATTTTTTTGGAGGGACAAACAAACATGAAATATTAACCTAACAAAATTTCAATTTAAAATATAAACAACAATCTTTCTTGAAATGTTGATTCTATATTCTCTCTGCCCCTGTCACTTTATGTCTCTGTCTCTGTCTCTTTGTCTGTTTGTCTGTCTTTCTCTCTGATTAATATGGGAAATTTTCTTCATTAAGAGTGCTTTATTCTGAAGATGAAAGTCTCCAGTGATGCCAAGTCTCTGTGGATCTTAGAAATGGAGCAAGCATGATTAAGAAATAAGGCACAGGGATTGATGAAACCTTTAGCTGTTCAGTGACCCAGCAAACAAAATGAAGTACTTCATAGACCATCCATCAGGAAGCCAGCATGCTAGAAAATGTCCTCATCTTTCAAAAAAGAAAAATGTTGTTCATGATTGCTAGTAACGGTCTGCTCCCACGTAATGTTTCCATCTGACTTCCATTAATTGAGTAAGAGAAATGTAAATGCAGAAGAGCTTAAAGTGACAGTGAGACCTCAACTATATCTCACCCTTCACTAGAAAGCAGAATTCATTATGAAATAGGTCTGACTTGGACTATATCCAAGGATACTTAGGTTTTGAAGTACCAGCAATACCTTATTAAAAAGTGATCTCCCCTCTAGCATAGTCACATAGCAATGACACCAAGAATGGATTTATATTCTAGGAGGACTCTCAGGTAGCCTGTATTTAGTAAAGCTAGATAAAATATCATAGCTGATCTCAAGAAGTTCACAATGTTGGGGGAGTGATATTTAGGTGTCTTCTTTCCCCCATAAGACTGTGAATTCCTTGAGGATAGGTGCTGTATTTTGGCTAAACCTTGTTTCTCTACTTTACCCCTCTCCCAACTCCAATGCTCTGCTTACAGTAAATGGTTAACATTTCTTGCATATTTATTAACATTTGTTTAACATATTTATTTCTTGTTTGTTCTTTCAATTCCCAATTAATTTTCTTGGCTAAAAAAAAGTCATTTTCTCTTCTTACAGTTTTCCTGAGTAACAGTGAGCTTCCCTCTCAACCCCCAACTCCACTCCAGCATGCGCACTTATAATTTATTAAAATAGTTACTGCATGCTTGAGAGGAGGAGGTGGGTGTGAGGAAGAAGATATGCACCTGTGTATCTTTGTATCAATGAACAATATTTTTCCCCATTGATATCTAGATGACTCACTGGATAGAATGTTGGACTTGGAGTTAAACAATAAATCTGGAAATTAACCTTCTTCTTTACTTCCAAATACATGGTGCTTAAACTTCAAAATAAATACCATTTTACAAAATGGTTGCTGCCTGTCTTAGTGTTTGATAAAAACCTTCCTCAGTTCAAAGGCAACAAAGAACAGGAAAAGGAAAATAATATCATCTTCTCCCTCAGAGGGAAAGACTGATCTCTATAGAACTTAAAGAGTATCTGGTCTTCCCCTCATTGGAATTTGTGTTTATCCTAAGTCACCTCTCACCCTCAGGAAAAAAAATCAAGTTGTTCTAGGTTGAAATTCCTTAGTACAAAAGAGCATCCACCTAGAATTATGGGAGGGGGCAAAGACATATTCATTTTTTCCCTAAAGGCAACACCAAAATGTCTCCAGCGATCTTTTTCAAAATAAGATGATTGTATTACAGGTTCAGGCATAAATTTCTTCTGGATCCCTTCACCAAATATAACATAAGGAAAATCACTTTGGAAACAGTGAAGAGGATGAACTGAAATGGGGGGCAATTAAGTCAAGGAGACCAATTAGGAGGCCATTTAAAAAATCCAAGTGAGAGGTGATAATGGCCTAATATAAAATAAGAGCTATTTGAGTAGAGAGGAATAGCAAATGAGAGATATTGTGGAGGTAGAAACTGGAAGATTTGTCAAGAGATTGTATTGGGGAGTGAGAGGGAGTGAGGAGGGGGAGTGAGGAGTCAGGATCATGCTAAGGTTACAAAACTGGGAGACTGGAAAAAGAAGATGCCTTCAACATAAATAGGGAAGTTTGGAAGAGAGGTAGATTTGAGGTGAATGGAGGAATTGACTTCTATTTGGATATGTTGTATTTGACATATCTCTGGGACATCCTGTTTGAAATACTCAATCATTAATTTATTATGAAAGCCTAGAGCTTAGTGAAGAGACTGGGAGAGGGGAGCTGGATATATAGATCTGTGAATCATCTGCATAGAGATGATAACTAAGTCCAAGGGAATTGTTGAGATCACCAAGTGAGAGAATGTAGAGGGAGAACGGAAGAGGACCCAGAAAAGATCCTTGAGGACACCTATGGTTAGGCGATGTGATATGGATGATAATCCAGTAAAAACTGATAAGGAGTAATCAGACAAGTTGGAGCACTAGTATTATTATGGAAATCAAGATAATAGCATTTGGGAAGAGAAAGTGGTCAGTAGTTTCAAATATAGCAGAGGTTGAGGAAGATGAAGACTAAGAAAAAGACCATCAAAGTTGACATTTAAGGGATGACTGGTGATTGAAGAAATCAGTTTCAGTAGTGTCAGAAGACAGATTGCAAAGGGTAGAGGAGAAAGAGGAGAAGAGGCAATGAGTATAGACAGCTTTTTCAAGCGTTGGCTAAGAAGTGAGTAGAGCTTTAGGCTGTTAGCTTGAAAGCATGGTGAAAGAGTTTAGTGAAGGGTTTTTTTGGGGGGCGGGGAAGAGGTGTTGTTCAGATAAGCTGGACCACAGAGTGTGTGAAGTATGAAATAAGGTTATGTAATAAGGTCGGTTGGGACCAGGTTATAAAGGGCTTTAAATTTCCCAAAGAAGAGTTTATATTTTTTTCCTGCCTATAGAGAGCTATTGGAGTTTATTGAATAGCACAGTAATGTGCTCAGACTTGCACTTTAGGAAAATCAGTTTGTCAGTTGGATTGGAGTGGGGTAAGACTTGAATCAGGGAGCTTAATTAGAAAACTATTGCAATATTCTTCTAATAATATTGCGTCAAAGAAGGCTATGAAAACTTGAACTAAGATGGTAACTATCTGGATATAAAGAAGGGGAGAGATGTAAGATACATTGTTTGGGCTAGAAACAAGATTTTGGCAACATTGGCTATATGGGGTTAGTGAAAGGGAGGCATACAGATTGATACCGTGACTGCATACTTGAATCGTTGGGAGGATGCTGGTATCTGAGTCTGAGAAAAAAGCTTATTTTTGGAGATCAACACTTGAAATATTTTGTACTGGAAACAGCATAATTATCATCCAAAGTACTTCCGACAATTTAGGGATTTTGAATAAGAGATCTATCAAATACCCAAGGGTATCAGCAGCTACTATCTCACTTTATAGCTCATTTTAATTTTCTTTCCTAAGACTGACTCATGTAACTCCTCTAAGCCTTCCCTTTCCCCATTTCTTTAACCTTAACTCCATCCTCTCTCCTTTTCCCTCTGGCACCATGAAAACCTGTTCTTGTAGCTTCTCCTTGTCTTCCTGTCTTTCCCTTCTCTTTGCTTTATTTCCCACCCCACCTACTCACTCCACCCACCTCAATCCCACAGTACATTTCAGGTACAGTCAGTGCCCTTCAAAAACTAGTATCTTTTCAGGTGTACTGTCATTATCTGTTTTGCAAACTCAATAAAGAATGAAGCCAGTTAACTTAATTAGACTGTGGTGCTAGTAAAGTAAAATTCATGGACCAAATTCCCATAGGAGATGTTTAACTTCACTGAGCAAATAGCTGTATTCTGTTTCCCTCACAATGTACCTCCAACTAGCCATCCTGTAAATAAATTATCTTAGTCATAAAAGAGGTGAGTAAATTAGTGATAGAAGCAAGATCAGTAACTCCATCTCCTGGCTTGGGGTTCATAGCTATTTCCACCATAATTCCACCATTTCTTTAAACACCATCTTACAGTACTCTTTATCAAACTCTAAAGAAGAAATTAAAGTAGGGAAGAACTAAGTGATACATCTATGATCACATAGTGGCTTAGTGATAGAGCTAAAGTAGAAAATACCTCGAGAGGCACAGTGCTTAACACATAGTACACATTCAATAAACTTTTTGATTAATAATGAATAGAACACTGGGCTCAGAGTTATGAAAACCTACATTCAAATTCTACTTCTGATACTAGCTGTCTAAACATTAACAAGTTATTCAGCCTCCCTATGCCTCAGTTTTCTCATCTGCAGAATAGAGATAATAATATTTATAGTACCTGCCTTGTAGCATGTGTGAAGATTAAATAAAATAATATGTGTGAGGCATGATAAAAATATCAGCTATTATTATTTCCTAACTGCAGGGAGTGTGTTTTCTATTTTTGATTTATTACCCATAGACAAAACTATGAACCTTTATCTGGGTCCAGAATCATAGACCTCATAGCTGCAAGGAACCTTAGTTGATATCTCATCTGTATCTGAATAGGAATCATTCTTTCTCTGGTTCTGGTCTCTTGTTTTGTAAGTACTTGGAGTCTATTATTTCCATTTCCTCCATTTTCTTTTTCATTTGCTTCAAAGGGGGCTGAAAACCTGTGACTTTTGCAAAAAGGATAAATGTCATATCTTTTTGGTCAGAGTTTGAATACAGTTCTTATTTTGTAGAAATTCCTCTATGTAACATGAGCCAAGGGCAAAATAATTAAGGGCCAATATACCAGGGCAAACTCAAACATTAAATGATTGAACATTTATTGTTGATGTTAACGTGTTATAGAAAATGGAGAACCTTGGGCTACCCTTTGTAGTCAAGGAGTAAAATACTTGTTTTTAAAGAAAAGCCATTAAAACTAATATAGCTAAAATTATGTACAGAATTAGGGAAAATAATCTTTGCAACAAATTTATCTCTTAAAAATTTCATTTCTAAAGAAAAAAAACTCATTTCAAACATATATAGGGAACTGATTTAAGTGTAAAAGGATAAGAGCCATTCCCTGATTAAGAAATGATCAAAGAATATGAATAGGCAGTTTTCAGAGGAAGAAATCCAAAGTATCAAATTCCAGGTAGAAAAAAAAGTACTCCAAATCACTACTAATTGCAGAAATGCAAATTAAAGAAATTCTGAAGTTCTATCTTACACTCATCAGATTGGCAAAGTTGACAAAAAAGGAAAATGACAAATGTGGGAAAATATAGGAAAACAATCATTTTAATGAACTCTTGGTGGAACTGTGAATCACTCCTGCCATTCTGGAAAGCATTTTGGAACTACACAGAAAAATTCCTCCAAATGCATATATCTTTTGACACATTGTTTTAGGCACATACCTGAAAGAGATTAAAGAAAGATGATAAAGACTTATATTTAAAAAAATTATTTCTAGTAGATCTTTATATGGTGTCAAAGACTTAGAAATTAAGGTTCTTAGCAAATGGAGAATGACTGAACAAGTCATGATATATCAACCTAACATATTACAATTATATTACAGGTAGCCATGTGTTGCAGAAAGACAGCTACACGGCTCAATAGATATAGAGCTAGGCCTGAAACAAGGAAAAATCAAGTTCAAATCTGGCCTCAGACACTTACTAGTTGTGTGGCCCAGGGCAAACCACATAACCTTTCTTTGCCTTAATTAACCAGAGAAGGAAATAATGAAGCACTTCAGTATTTTTGTCAAGAAAACCTCGTGGACAGCATGATCCATGGATCATGAAGTTATATACAACTCAACAACAATAACAACAATGATTGCAATAGAAGCTGGAGCATTTGGAGCTAGGAATTGGACCTGGGGTAAACCTGGAACCAGGAAGACCTGAATTCAAACCTAGCCTCAGTTACTTACTAAATATGTGACCCTGGGCAAATCACTTAACTTCTGTTTGCCTAAGGTTCCTCATTTGTAAAATGGGGGTATTAATAGCACCTATCTCACAGGATTGTTGTGAGGATCAAATGAGATAATATTTATAAAGTATTTAGCACATAGTAGGTTCTATATAAATGCTAGCTATTGTTATTTTTATCATCGCTATTATTTTTAACTTTTTTCTTCCATAGTTTTCTCATCTTTAAAAAAAAATGGGACTAATAATAGCACCCAAAATGCCAAGGTCTTATGAAGATAAAATGAGATAACAATCATAGAATGCTTTGAAAACTTTAAAACACTTAAAAACTTAAAACTTTAAAAACTTAAAACTTAAAACACTAAATAAATGCTAGCTATATTATTATTGCTATTACTACTAATACTACTACTACTATTGTTATTACTACTACTATTACTATTACTACTACTACTACTACCACTACTACTACTACTACTACTACTACTGTTGCACTATAAGAATTATGAAGGGGATGGCTTTAGAGAAACCTTAGAAGGTTACATATGTTTATGTAGAGTAAAGTGAGCAGAATCAAGAGAAAAATTCATACAATAACAATAATGTGATGACAACTTTGAAAGACTTAAGAACCCTGATCAACGCAATGGCTAACCAAGATGCCAGAAGATACATAGTGAAACACATTCTCCATCTCCAGAAAGAATGAGATGGATTCAGATTGCAGAATGATACATATGTTTTGGACATCTCCAATGAGGAAATTTGTTTTATTTAACTATACATATTTGTTTCAAAGGATTTGTTCTTTTTTTTCCCCTTCCAATTGTAGGGTGGGGAAGTGGGAGGGAGAGAAAACAGATTTTTTAAATAAAAAAAATTACACTTAAAAAAGAAAATAAAAAACATTTTTAGATTTAATCTTCATACAGATAGTGGAAAATAGAATAATATGATAAAAACATAGAGAGTGTCTTACATTATGGATAAAATGGTGATCTGGGAAGCAAAAAGACCTGTGTTAAAGTTTGCCTCTGACACACACTAGCTCTGTGATCTTGGGCAAATCACTTAAACTTTTACTGTCACATGACAATTCTTTAAGACTGCACCATTTATAACAGCTGACAATATCTGTAGAGGAAATTTCCTCACCAGGTTCCTATAACATTGAAATTATAAGTTCCCACAAAAATAACATACACACACATTTATCACACATATACATATGGCTTTTGGGGACATCATACACACATATGTTTATATTTACATATCTCACACACATATATATATGTATACTTATACATACATGATGTCTCAAAAGTAGTAGTGTAATTTTAAGTTTTAATAATTACTATCAACACTTTAATAGCGCAATTAATAACTTTAATGGCTTAAAACTTCATTCATACTTTTTGGAATACCCAAGGTTTGCAAAGGACTTTATATACACCATTACATTTGATCATCACAATATTATTATATTCCCTATTTTACAGACAAGTTAATTGAGGGTCAGAGAGGTTTAATGCCTTGCTCATTATCATATAGCTGTAAGTATTGGGTTTTAGATTTGAACCTCGCTCTTTTTTACCTCCAAGTGCACCATTATTTTTCCTCCACTACATGGCCTCTCAGATTTTGGAATAGAAATGTCAGTAACAGTTACTATTGTTGGTCTATGAGCATTTCCTCAGGGACAAAACTTTCCACTTACTCATTCCACAAGAATTTTTTGAGATCCTACCATTTTCAAGGCTTTGTACTAAGAGCATCAGGAGATATGGGAAGGGAAGAAACATTTATTAAGAATTTGCTATGTGCCAGGTATTGTGGAGAGACAGAGAGAGAGAGAGACAGACAGAGAGAGAAAGAGAGGCAGAGAGACAGAGAGACAGAGACAGAGAGAGAGACACCCCTTTTACCATCTTTAAGACCTTATGCTAAGTCATGGAGATCATAGGAAGGAACCTTAGGAACCATATAATCCAGCTCTTCTCTTACCATCCTACCCCACATTTTCTAGGTAAAGAAACTGAGACCCAGAGAGTTGAAATGACTGCCAAAACTCACACATGTAGTAAACAGCAGAGAGGGCCAAGGTGCAGGCCTATGTCTTCTGACACTAAATCTAGTACTCTTTCTGTTATACCAAAGTATATCTTAAGGTCAGAGAACCTGAGTTCAAATCCTAATCCTGACACATTATTTTCTGACAATGAGAAAGTAACTTCTCTCTCCTATGCCTCAGTTTCCTCAACTAGTAAATGAGGGGGTGTTCAATGGCCAATGAAGTCCCTTCTAGCCCTAAGATTGTTGATCACTTTGATCCCTATGTCAGGCTTGGACAAGAGAAGAAGTAACTTCATCATTGTATATACCTTGTCAGGGAAGTGCCCCATCATCTCTACTCCTAAAGTATAGTTCTCATCCACTAAAGGAAATGTTTAAGACCTACTCAACTTTCAAGGAGGTTTCTGTATTAAGGGTGATCTCAGACAATCCTCTATTCAGTTTGGTTTGCTAAGATTAGGTAACCATTGCACCAACCTCTGTGGAGAGGGAATAGGGTTGCATTTTCTTGCCATCATTCGGGCTTAATCCATGCTTTATTTTTGTCCTCAATTTGAGAAATCATGATACCTAGTTTCTCTCTTTAGATACCACAAAAAGCAATTTCATGTGAGGCACTAGGAGGAAAAGAGGACTTAAATTAACCAAGCTTCTCACTAACTTGCACATTAAATGCCTTTTTTCCATTTTCTTTAGGTTATGATTTTTTCTTAAATCTTGATCAAAGGCCACAGAAAAGTAAAATGGATGACATTTTCAATAAGGATTATAGGATTTTAGGATCAAGGATGTAGAGCTGGAAGGAACCTCAGAGGTTATTTAGTTCAATTTCCCCCATTTTAGAGACAAGAAAACTAAGGCTCAAAGAGTTTGAATGATCTTTACTTGCCTAAGGTCACAGGGTAGTAAATGTCTGGATAGATGCTCCAGAATCAGTGCTTTTTCCATTGTATCACAGGGGAAAAAAGAGTCACTATTATTTTGTTTTTTTTCAGTCATTAAAATTTTTGGGAAAATAAGTCAAAGCATCATTACTCTTAAAAATTTATCTGGCTTTTTAAATCTATGGACATTCACCCTCAAAAGGAAAAAAAAAGTGAATGCTATTTTCATGGTATAGAAATTCTATAATATTCCAAAAGAGCTCACTTTTATATAGCATTGTCGAGTCTACAAAACTCTTTCTTTATGATAACCCTGAGGTAGAGCCTACTAACATTATATTTCCAATTTTAGACGGTGGCAAACTGAGGCACAGAGAAATGAAATGAACTGTCCAAAGAAGTTCAGTTAATAAGTAGTAGAGCCATGGCTTGAAGCCAAGTTTCCTGATTTGGGCTTGCTCTACTACAGCACAGATCCAAAGAAGCTTTCCTGTGTATGCCTCCTAGTCCAATGTGAGAAGGTATGTTCTGTTACCATCTACAGAATTCCATCATGTGCCCGGGTTTTGTGGTGTTTGTGTATGAGGCTGACACATTTCTTAGCACCAATTTAATACAGGCTTACTATAGGCATAATCCAAAGCATTGGCTTCTCTCTTGGCATCTGAATGTTCTTAAAGTAAAACATTTTCTAGCATTGACCAGTATCGCATATTATAGAGCTAACAGAGGGTATCTGAAGAGGCCAAGATGAATGCATTAAACACTAGACCTTTTTCTGGACCTTTCTAAACACATTGAAATAAATGGGGAAAGAATGATATTTTAAAAGATTATTATTGATAGTCAAAGCAAAATAGCTCCTTGCATACATGAGGTACTAACTTAATGCTCATTGCATGCCAGAAATAATGGTTACAGATCATATGTGATATTCAGAAAATTGCTACAAAGTATTTTCACTTTTGGTATACATTCATTGGGAATAGACACTTCTTAGAGGTAATTGGAAAGCACCTGAAAATATTTTATAAGACATTTTCCTGATTCTCCTTGTTTATCTCTCTCTCTCTCTCTCTCTCTCTCTCTCTCTCTCTCTCTCTCTCTCTCTCTCT